>NW_025764604.1:0-15186 GCF_021365365.1 Ilyonectria robusta
TTATTTTACTTATTTATCTATTTTACTTGCTTATTATATATATTATAATTATATTAAAAATATAGTAATTATAGTAGAAATAAAAGCTACTTTCTAACTTTTTAATAAATAAAATTAAAGCTATAGTAGCTAAGCTACTAGCTTATATATATTTCTTATTAAGTAATTTAATAAGAATCTTCTATAGAACTAGTAATTCCTCTTAAAATATACTATAAAAAAGATTCCTAAAATAAAAAAAGCTTATTCTTCTTAGAATCTTACTATAAATTTACTTTATAATTAATACCCAGTTAGTAAAAAAAAAGCTTTTTAGCCTCTATAATTAAAAATAACTTTTTAAATTCTAAAGAATATTAGCAGGTATATATAAGCTTAAATTAGTAGAAACTTTTTTATAAAGAGCTCAGTTAATATCAGCTAGGCTAATATACTCTATAAGAGTTACTTTACTATTTTAATAATATTACTAGTAGTAAATTTATTAGTAGTACTCTGCTAATATAAAGTCTAAAACTAACTAAGTAATATAAATCTTCTAAATTTAAACTAGTTTATTCTTACTATCTATTTATAATATTAGGCTAGCAGCTTTATAATATACCTGCTTTCTTCTAATAAAATAGCTTATATTATTCTATTTTATTTAAGGCTTTTTTAAAAAGAATTCTTTTTCTAAGCTTTATATAATATAGATAAAAAGAGTCTATTTATAACCTCTAATTTTAAGATTTATTACTACTACTCTATAGATAGTAATAGATATAGTTATTTTAATAAAGCTATTAAAATATTATAGCTTAATTTCTATAAATAAAAGGTATAATTTTTAAGTATAGGCAGTATTAATTAAGATATAAATATTATAGCTACTATTAATAAAAGCTTATATTTAAATAGTATTAATTTAAATTTCTATTATAATAAACTTACTATTTATTTTTTCTATTCTACCTACTCTTTTAATAGAATTCTATAAAACTTTAAAATTTAATTTTACTTTAAAGCTATTTATTTTCTAACTTTTTATTAAATAAGTTCTTACTGCTATTATCTAGCTCTCTTACTATCTTCTTTCTATAAAAAGCAGTTTTAATAGCTACTATTTAGAAATTAATATAGTAATTTAAATAGTTTTTAAGCTATATAATTCCAGAAGGTATAGATATAATAATAATACTATACTAAAGGCCTATAATATCTTTACTATATTCTTTTAGGCTTTTTTTAGGGTATTTTAAACTCTATTAATATCTATTATTATAGTATCTCTTTTAATATTTTACTTTTTAAAGTAGCTATATTTATAATAAAATTAATTTTATTTTATTTAAGATTCTTTACTTTTTTAAATAACTTCTTATATCTTATCTAATTAAAAGAAGTAATTTATAAAGAGATTTATAATAATTAAGCTATATAGTAGCTACTAGCTAAATACTCTTTTAAAAAAAAGTAATTTTTATATTATTATTCTAATTAATATTACTAGCTTTAAAAATTTATTATTTAAAAACTAAAAAAAAATAGAAAATAGAATATTATTATCTATTATAGCTTTATAATACCTTCTATAGCTTATTATTAGATATTCTTATTTTTAATTATAGTTAAAATAAATTATAAATTACTTAAAATTATAAAGTTTTATAATTTTTAAAATAGTAAAAAATAGCTATAATATACTAAACTTAATTAATAAGTAGATATTAATAAGATATTATATATACTTATTATTATTAATTATCAGCTATTAATCTAGATTTTATTTTATATCTACTATATCTATAATATATAATTACTATAATTACTAAAAATTTAAAGGATTTAAAAGTAGCTTTCTTTATTATAAACTGCAGATTCTAAAAATAGCAGTTTCTATATTACCAGTAGTATAACCTTAACTGGAATATTAGAAGTAATAGATATTATTACTATAATATCAGGGTAAGATATTACTTACCTAGCCGGGCTAGCTAATTCTATAGTAGTATAATCTAGTTATAAATAGCTTTATAAATTACCTACTATAGCTAGGTAGCTTAATTAAATCTAGCAGGCTATATAGATTAGTCTTCTATTACTATCTGCTTACTATAAAAATTATATAAAGTAGTTAAGCTTAAGATAATATAAGGGAGCAAGCCTTTAAATTTATCTAGTAATAGAGTTTTTATATTTAGAAGTATCTTAAGTTAAAAAAAAAGAGAAAGAGAGAGATAAAACCTTACTAAGTCGGGGCTTTCCGGTCTTTAGGGATAAAGGTCATTTAATCGGATAATTGCAGCCACTAGGGCTAGGATTGGTGGGTTCCTTCAACAGGAAATGCCGTATCGGGTAGGTCCGGTAGCCAGACCTACTGGGGCCATAAATTGGGGAGGTCTCGGACAGGACCTTAGACAAGCATCATCGGCAAGCATCTCATCTTTTTCAATTGACAGTCTTTTGACCTATTCTTTGGGGATCTATTGAAGGTCTATTTGATCAAACGGTATCAGCTAAAGAGGCTGTCTATTTTGCCCGACCGTCCGATTTATCCGGACCCCAAACCTGACCCTATCCGACCTTTCCGACACAATACTATCGCGGTTATTACAGCCTTCCTTTGGGTGGTGTGTGTGTTCTTAGTGTCCTCTGCTTACTCCCTTACTTATTACTGAGAGGTTGCAGTAAAAACTCTACTTACTAGTAGTACCCTTAAGTTATTATACTCCCAGCCTGGGCTTATACTCAGGCCTTTACTTTAAACTCAGCCTATAATAGAAATTATATTCTAGGCTGGATTTAAATTAATAATCTCTTTAAGAAGAGTTTCTAGCTTTTAACTACTAAGCCCCAGAGTTAAAATAAGCTTTATTATATAAGAAATATTTATTATAAAATTTTCTAGACTTTTAAAAAAATACTTTATAAGATTATTATTAGATATATTAAAGGTAAAAGTTACTATTTATTGCTATCTATTACTATAAAGTTTAGTAATTAGCTTCTAGCTGATTTTATATAAAGAAAAAGAGTATATAAAGCTTACTTTAAAATTTTAAGATATAAAAAAAGAAGAGAAAAAATATATAATTTTTCCATCTTAATATTTAATAGTTATTAAGAAAAATATTATTTATACTGTTTTATTTAGTTATTTTAAGTTTAATAGCTATATAACTTTTTTTTAATTTAAGAAAAATATTATTAGATAATTCTTTTAATTAAATATATAACTATAATCTATTTATATTTCTATAAATTATTTAATATATATAATAAGCAAGCTAGCTAGATAAGTAAGCTAGCTACTTTAAAATCTTATATAAAAAGCTACTTTTAGCTCTTTTATAAAAAGTATTAAACTTTAATAAAAGTTAATAAAATTTTATTAGTATATTTAATAGAATATAGGAATTTTATTTTATTTTTTCTATATTTTATAAACTTTTATTAAAAATAGTATTTAAAAACTTTAATATAAGATATTCTTATAGATAGAAATTAAATATACCTTTCTAATTAAAAATCTATAAATTCTTAGAAAAATAATATATAATTACTCTATTCTATTTAATATACTAATAAAATCTTATTAATTTTTATTAAAGTTTAATATATTTTATAAAAGAGCTGAAAGTAGCTTTTTATATAAGATTTTAAGATAGCTAGCTTACTTATCTAGCTAGCTTACTTATTATATATATTATATTTATAAATTCTATACTATAAATAAATAATTTAATAAATAGGGGATTTACTATTTTTAGAGATATTAGTTATTTAATTAAATTCTTATTATAACTAAAGTTAAAACTACTATAGCTTTCTTTAATAGAAAAGGCTATATTATATAGAAACTAGTAGTCTAATCTATTAGAATTATAAAAAAGCTTTAGATATATAAATAGAAAAAAGAAGAAGTATCCCTCTTATAAGATTATTATAAGAATAACTATCTAGCTATATTCTTAGTTATAATTAATCTTAAGCTTAATTTTATAAAGAGCTTGCCCTGGGTTTATTTAATAAAAGGAGTGTAATAGATTAGTCTATCTAAGACTAAGAAGCAGGAAGAAGAGAAGGGGCTAGCTCTAGGGAGGTTATAGCTATAGCGCAGAGCTCTTGCTTGCAGAGCGGTAGTAGTTGGCAGAAGGGAAGGTTAATCTTACCTAGCTTAGTTGGCCTTAGCCGGTTAGGAGCGGCAGGGTGTAGCTTGTGCCCCTATACTAGACCTCAGCCTGTAATAAATTTACAGTCTTTCTAGCTTATTTTCTTTAGTCTCTTTTAGTAAACTATTTAATTAAATAGTACTAAATACAGTAGCTATTAGTCCTATTTATTTAATCCGCTTTTTCTGCCTTTAGTCCCGACCTCTATCTGCTATAGCAGATATATTACACCTTCAGTTATCACTAAAGCTGCCTTCTAGGTGGGTTGTGTGTTTCTAGTATCTCTTATCCCCGCCTACCACTCAGCACCTACTTAACAAATTAAGAACTAGCTCTTTTAGTAATAATACAGTCTCTATTATAGATATCTATAAAGGCTGGTAAAGCAACTAATAACAGAAGAAGCTAGGGATAGCTGTTAAGTTCTAGTACTTTAATAATATTTCCCTCGGGGCATTAAAGCGGAAGGTGTTGAATTGGAGGCATGGAACACCAGGGCTCCAGGGTGTTACGTGAGGAATAAGGGACCTATTCGGGCAGGGCTTGCCGAGCCCCCGGCCGGCTACCCCGTACTAGGAAGCAAGGGAAAACTAGTCCCCCCTGACCGTAAGGGGCGGGACACGTACGTAACAGCTACACACACAATACACATACGCGTTCGAGGTTATTAAGTGGTTATTGAAGCTATCCAACAGAAGGTAGCTCCAGAGGTTGCCTTTTATAGTAATTCAACTGTCAAGCAAGCAAAGCAGGAGGAAATAAAAGAATCGGTCCTGTGAAAGAAGAGAAAGTGTCGCAAACTTTAGGCTCTGGAACATATACATGAAGAATAAAAGGCTTACTGAAGACATGCAAACAGTGTATTTATTATCATCAAATTGGTTGACTTTTTCTCTATTGATTCATGCGCTTTTTAGTTCGTGCGTTGCTGTGGCTGACTTTTAGTGGACTTAATTGCGTTTCCTACCGTTTCGGAACACACGTACCAACCTGCAACCTGAAGCCCAACATTGCTATAGGCATGATGGATCTAAAAGGGTGTAAAATTTACCAACAACCCCGTCAAAGTTGGGCAGTTTACGCTCTCCAATTGGTTTCTCCGTCTTTTTTGGGCGATTCTGTTTCAACCTGGTAACGAAATAGTATTTACAGGAGACAATGAGGAACGAGCTTGGTAAAATTATCTGCCAGTTGACATCTCAGAGAGAGCGGTATGATAAGACGGAAGTGGAAGCGTTCCTTGAGGGTTAGGTATAGGGAGGAGTCTAAAGAATCGCCTGAAACTAATATGAAAATACTATCTAGATACAATGTCACACCTATCAGCTTGTGAGACTACGGCCCGGTTACAAAGGGTCTCAAGGAAGTCTCAAAGACGCGGCTCTCTAGCAAGCCGGTCTCAAAGACCCGGATCCAAGGGATCCGGTCTCAAAGGAAACCTTACTATAGCTTCTGTGATGATAAGGATACCTTCATAAATAGAGCTGCTACGAGCCCTCTATTAGATAGAAATTAAGAGCTTCCATCACATCTCAATGTACCCTTCCTTTCTGATGCAACATACAATAGTTGAGAATAATGATCAGATAACATAAAGTGAATATCGACACCCAAACCAAACACTTTTTTCCATCGGACCGGATTATTATTAATTTGTCACCTTGATAGTAGTGGCAACACTCGGTACCCCCGCCGAGTTCAGCACAAAAAGCATCCAGTATCCCGGCAGAGCAATTCCCGGGTCATTCGGAATTTTGAATGAATACCTGTTTGTCCCAGCGTTCGCCAATGTCAGAGCAATACGTCGCTGGTCAGTGTTGACCGTGTGTGTAGCAGTCCCGTATCGAATCAATGAAGCCTGCTTAATCGGACCGCTCGTGGTAATAGTAATAGTGCTGCCGACTTTCGCGGTCTTAGTCGAAGTGCTCGAGATTCTTGGTCGAGGTGCAAGGTTGCCGTTGTTATCGTAGAGATAATTCGGTGTGAAAATTTGAGCATCAAAGTGGTTTGTCGTGCAAGTGCCACAAAGTCCCCCGCCGCCATTGAATACTCTTCCATCCGGTAGCAGCAACGAGATACTATGGTAGGCTCGGATGATTGAATTACTTTGCTGCTTGATGAAGGTATTAGAGGTGGGGAGGTATAGCTCGGGCTCAAGTTGGGGGGTCGAATCTGCAAAAGGCTCGGAATGTCGCTGGCCTCCGGTAATAAAGACGGTTCCGTCAGGGAGCACAACTGAGGTGTGAAAGATGCGAGGATGTAATCCTTGGCCATTGCCGGCCAAAGCTGTTTGAGCGGTACTTTCAGGCTCGCCGATTGTGATGATGTGCGCATTAGCTGTGGAATCAGCATACCGGTAATCGGGGGAGCCGCCAAAGGTCAGGATCTTGCCCTTGACCGCATCGTACATGACCGCATTTCCACACATGGAATCTGGGTCAATTTTACCACCTGCTTGTCGTTTACCAGCGGGCTTCACATCGCCATTGGTTCCGCTGGTGTAATACCAGTTCATCGCAGTGCTTGGACCGGCTTGGAAGACGGTTCCTTTCTTCCAGCCAAATAACCATCCGTGGTTATCAGCGCGATAGATGCCTTCTTTATCAGCCGTAAGCATTGGCTTAACAAGGGCCTCTGGGAGCAAAGTCCATTTTTTCAACTTTGAATCATAGATTTCACCATTTTTCCCTCCCTTGGGACCACTCCAAGAACCGCCAATTGTAAACACACGGCCGTCGGATGTTGTAGCAGACGATTGATACCCGCGTGCAATGTTCATCTCTGGGCCTGTGATCCAAGTGTCGCTGGGAGAATCGTAGAGGCTTGTTTTTTTGGCGTCATTTCCGCCGGTCACTACAATCTGCCCATCTCCGTCCATAGAAATGCCCGGGCAGAACATGTCGTGGTGAGTGATGGTAATATTGCGTTGAGTAATGATGCCAGTAGCCGGGTCCCAGACGGAGCTCAGCGTCAAGCCACCACGGGGCGTAGAGTGTTGGAAATCATCATAGCGGTAGGCAGACCAAACTACCACCCTGCCGCTTGTTGGCTCAACTGCACCGGCCACAGGAACGACGGGGAAGTCAAGAGTAGGGCCCCAACGTCCTAGTCCGGGCTCTGGGGCGTTGAAAGAGGAGGCTGCGTAGACGTTAAGTTCCGCGATGCTGATCCAAGGGTTGTCGTGCGCTTCGGAGATAGCAATCAGGCGCACATAGCGGGCAGGCTGTGGTTCGAAATTGGCGAATTTCTCGGTGTTGTCGGCCCACCATGTTCCTGTCGCAACAGGGGAACCCCAGTTCTTCCCGTCTGTGCTGAGGAACACGTCATGGCGCCCTATCCAGTTGTGAATGTTGCTGTCCTGGCGAGGAAGCTGAGAGACTCCATTGATATTCTGGACGACTTTCATATCGACCATGATGGCGTGCGGAGGCCTCGGATTGGTTTTGCCCCAAGGGGTATGCCAGAAAGATTTTGTGTTGCCATCAATAGCTTTGGAACATTCGTTGCCTGGATGCTGGCTGGAGCAGGTCACCGCCCAGTTTTTGCGGTCAATGGGAACACCCTGGGGGGGAGATGCTTTGAACTTCCCAGGTTGTGGCCCGAGAGTTTCGGGAATGACAACTGCACTGGTGGCGTCCAAAAGGCTGCCGAGGCACAGAGCCAAGGTCCAAAGGTTCTTCATCTTTGGCTGAGAGAGTCACAAAAACGGAAAGAAGAAGAAAGGGAAAAAAAAAATGTTGAGATCCTTCTTCTGTAAAGGATCGAAGGATTCAATTGAATATTTATTTATTTATATAAAACCGTGGACGACTGAATGTCGCTCGCCCTGTTTCCCCAACATGTAGCCATCCATGATAAAGTTTTTATCGGTTGATAAACGCACAGACAGTAATCGGAGCCTCGGATCTGCAGCACGGACGCAGGTATCGTTGAGCCGTCAGTTGCGGCGTTTACATTTTGGGAATAGAATCCAACGATTCGTCACCTCCGTGCAGAGGTTCCGCACACACGTTTCGGACTTCCGCTTTGGCTGGCCCATTGTATGTATTTTTGTTCAATCACAATCTTTTTTACGATGCAGCCACATACCGGTTGGGCAGGTTCCATCATTTACCAAGCCTTCATCATCGGGTAGATCATGTGGCTGGCTGTGTCTACCCTTCAATCTGGTGCCGAGGTTTCGTGTTCGGATGCATGTGTCGAGCTGACATGGACTGAGGATGATATGTGCTGGGAGGAGAAGAGATGGGAACCACCCTGACTGTTTGGATGCATGTGGCTTACAAATTGTGCCGTCCGGGACGAGGAGTCCACATATGCACTACGATAATTTGAAATGAAAAGGGGGCGTTCATTTACGAGTCCAGTAAAGGTGGCACGGCATGATGTGATCTGCTTCTAGGACAATATCCAATGGTAGCGGGCTGTATCTTGAGGTCAACACCCTCCTATGCTCGATACCTGCTACTCTCCATTTTTTTACAGCCCAATGTAATTTCACTTCGATCAGGTGCGACGGAGGCAGGGCTCAAAGGTCTCTGCCCATGTTATCAACGCCACAGCCCTCAATCCTTGCTCTCCAGAGGAACGTTCACCTGGTGCCTCTATACGGATAACTTCAGGAGTTATAGAGGAAGCTTGTCGGGCTACTGACTGGAGCCTGCAATAAGCCACTGGCGTGTAGCAGTACCGTATCGAATTGGGTTGAAGTATTCCTCGTATTTACTCTGCTCGTGGCGCTATTGTTGCTTTTTGCGGCAGCAGCTTTTAGGCCTCTGTTGGATGATGACCCTGTATGACGAAACCTCGGATAGATTGATATCCTGACCTTAGTCAGAAGGGGGGTATAATAACCCCTCTTCCGACCGATCCGGATGACCGGCACAAGCAATAATCAACATCATCATCACTGTATTGATCCCTATCTATCAGATTGAATTGACCGTAACGGATCCTTCAGCCTCCATACAGATACCTGTACGGAGGAAGCTTTCAAAAGTCTTCGGCCAAGAAAAAGCAATAGTGACGCCACACCATAGATAAGTACAAGGGGGTACTTCAAGCTGAACTGAACCCACTAAAAGCTATCAGAATATAGCAGGCTCTTATCAGTAATTAAAACATAGGCTTTCCCTACAACCCCTAAATTTATAGGGGAATTAGGGAGAGGCCCTACTGTGGTCAATCCGCATATAATGTATTAAAAAGAAGTCACAGGGGTTTAAGGATGTGGCGTTCATTAGCGTGAGTGAAGACTTTTGAAAGCGACATCCGTAAATACTCCACAAACGCAATCACCCCAGCGCACCAACTCTACCCCTGTAAAAGCCAAAGATTACTCAAATAACCACCCCTCATTTGTCAAGTTCAACGGGAAGGTGGTGAAGTGGGCACGCTAAGGTGATCGAGACCTGCTAGTCAGAGGGGGAAGATGAATGGTAAGCATCTTGGTGATTTTATAGGTCAGATAACGTCATAAACGGTCATTTCGTCGGGTCTGTGTGCACGTGTCGTCGTTTGCTTTTAAAATTGTTCCTAAAATGCTTGCCTCTGACGATACATCTTGATGATTTGGGAGCAGACTTTCCATGACCGTCTTCTATTTGCCAGCTTTGGTCGCCCATGTATGCCATTAGAAATCGCGGCCTTATAAAGCGTCGTCTGTATGGGGTGACATATCTGTTATTTACGATTCAAGAGCACAGGAAAACCTTGAACCTGATGGATGCGTGTGCCTGTTGCCCCACACGGCCATTCACCAACAGTCATAACGTACCATCCCAACCACCCGCTGGAGTAGTTGAGCAACTCCAGAAGCTGCATTTGCGGCTGAGCATCGATATCTCGGAAAATTCGCCGAAGCCAACTGGAAGAGCAACCAGCTCCGAATATTTCAGACAGACGTGATCTTTTCCAGCCGCAATCGAGGGGAGGAGGTTCTCTTCGCCTCGATGGTTGACCGCGGCTCGGGACACCCTGTTGTGATTTGCGAAGAACGTAGGGTGCATCATGAAACGGCTTCCGAGGACACCAATGAAGGCTGGGCTCAGCCCTTCCAGCATGTATATCATCCGCCGGCCGGGGTTTGTTTCAGACTTGCGTAGCTCGAAATGCTCCCGAATCTTATCCGGATCACTCGTTTCCAGATCCCGAGAAATGGTTTCGCCTTGAACATCGAGCACGACAAGCTGCGGCGTGCAGCCTGGCCACGGCACTCCTCTCTTGATAGCCTTCCTATCGCGTTTCCTCAGCGTGGGATCCGCCCAACACAAAGATTTGATGAAATCCTGATACGACCCCGGTGTTGACAGCCACGATCCATCCTCTGACGTCGCCATATCGAGCAGTCGCGATGCACTCAACACTATATTATGCTGCTGCTAGCGGAAGGCCTCTGAAGGATAGTGTTGGATCTAATTATGAACGTCATGTAGCGAAATATCTGCGCATGGTCAGTTTTTAAGTCAACAGCAGACCCTAGTCGGGCTGCGACGGTGCGCGCTGCCTAAGTCCAATTCTCCGGCGAGGCGGTTGGGTGAGGCTGCAGGATTATGAGGCTGTGTATGCACTTGGAAGTCTCTACTGGGAAAGGCTCGTTGGCTCATCCGTGAACGAACCCCTCTGTCCGCCTCGAGGACAAAGGTGGCGTGGCGTAGGCATATTGCTACTTGCAGGGCGTTCTCTCTATAGGCTCACCCGTCTTGCTGGTGCCTCAAATGTCGATGTCAGCAACCGCTTTCCCATTGCACGGATAATCTGTTCAAAGATCCAACAACAGTCGAGTTTGGTGTGTTTAAGGGGCCTGAGGTTACAGAGATATAAAATATTTCCCATGCCCTGTCATCAGATAGTTGGAGAGCGTAAAAAATAGATGTAGCTCTATCGCAGCCTTCTATATTTACGTCGACGCAATAGTCCTCTACAAGGTAGGTGATCATGTCGCAACTCCCACTCCTGGCTGCAGCGTGGGGCGCGTTAAATTCACATGCTTGTGTCTCAGCTCCTTGCCTAAGAAGCATCCTAGCTGTGTAGACTTAGCCATAGTAGAGACTATAAAGAGTGCAGTAACTCCACTATCCGCCTGCCGATCGATGTCTGAGAAGCGTAAGAGGACATACACAGCAGCACCACGACCTTCAGCAGCAACTAAAAGCAATGCCGTGACGTTCAGTCCTCGACCTTTTGGGCAGTAGGCAGGTCCATCTAGAGTATACTCGAAGTCGACCATAGCTCTGATTACAATTGGCAGAGGCATGTCTGCTACATCCTATCTCTTCAATAAGGATCAACCGCGAGGCAAAAGGTCGTCATTTTGGTTATCTCAAGAATCTCTTTTTCCTGGCCATTAGGATGACTAGGGCATCTACGTATATAAGGACTGCTTAGAGCCCTCAGTTAGCTAGAAGTCAGCCTCCATACACACCCAATGCACCCTTTCTTTAGCTCATATACAGAACATCTGCGACAGTTATCCACGCTCAGGCATTGCAACGGGGAGCGCTTGTGGATTCCCGCGTATCCACGCTCAGACACACTCAGCACTGTATTGGGCGTCTGTGGATTCTCGCGTATCCACGCTCGGGCAGGACTGTAGTGAGGTGCCCGTGGATTCTTGCGCATCCACGTTGATACCTCGGTTGTTCAGAAGACAGCTGCCCCGTTCGTGCCGGAGGCCGAAGCCGGTAAGGAACGAGTCGACCATCGTTCAAGTAACAGTTGTGGCTGTGGAGTGCGTCGTAGCTTGTCCTGGTCTGCTGCCACCATGGTGGGATGCCAAGGAGAAGAGGGATTGTAAGCTAATTGATATAACTCTGTCGCGGTAGTGCAACCTGCGAAACGCTGTGCATAAGAGCGATATCCCAGCAAACGAGAAGCTGATATGTTAGTAGGAGAACGTGCGGATAGAACAGTATTAGATAAGTCCACTTATAGGGAAGGGTTGGTGGTGAAAACTTGTCCAACAAGATATTTCTGAGGTCCCAGACTCGCTTCGACATATATAACCCTACTGTACACGATCTGGCCTCGCGTTCCTTGGTAAACAAGCTGCCACGACTGTCTAGCTTTGATTAGTAGAGCACATTCAATTCTACCCTCCCTGCTATACCTGGGCAAAAACCTAACTGTACGAGAATTGATGAAGTAACCGATTACTACTTTTCACAACTGGAGTTGTCACATGTATCGGGATATCGGATATCTACAGCATCACACCACTGTAACACCATCGCCACCGGCCTCGTCACCAGCTTCGTCATCTCGGCCTAGCTTTTCCTTGATTTTATCTATAGCTAGTTGAAGCCAAAGACTCCGAAGGATCCGGAGCCTCTCGGCTGTCCGAGGTCACCCGAGGTCATCGTCAGTCTCTTCGTCTATAAGACTGACCCAAAGACCCTCATTAGATAGGAAGAATATCAAGAGCTTCTCACACACATGATCCTATCCATCTGCTAGATGCAACAGGAGTGTCACGTATAATATAGACCGTTGTTACACTACGAATTAGCAGAGTGTTCATTCCACTTTTGCCGTAGCCGTTAATGCGATATGGAGCCATCTACCCTCATATAAAATCTTCCCCTCAGGTTCCTTTACTTAATATTCGCAGCTTGCTACTGTGCATTTCGACTCTAGTAAAGCTTCTGATCCGCCTCATACTGACACATTGCTTACTTCGAAGGTCTGTACGGTGCCCGACTCAAATTATAACCAGAACTTATTCCCACTCAGGTATATATCTTAGTAGTTAATATACTATTTACTACTACCTGTTGCTATACTCTAGTGCAGCACTAGACTGCTATTTTTACCCGGTAAGCTGAATTTAAATAGATTAAAGTTAATATACTAGGCAGTTCTCTAATTTACAGTAATAATTACCAGCTTGTAGTTTTAAGTATTATATATAGTAATAGAGTTAGAGTTACTAGCTGAGAAGATCTGTATATCTGGCTGGATATAGTATATAAACTGTATAAGAATAAAATATTTTTAAGTTACTAAGCTGAGTATTTTCTTATTATTATTATCTATAATAAGGCCCCAGTCTGTAATATTAATAGCTTGCTAATATACCTATATAGTAGGGTATAGCTACTTAAAGTTTAAAAGGAGATTTTAATAGAGATTTTTACTACTGCTATTACTATTACTATACTTACTATTTTAAAATTACTTTTCTACTTTCTTTATAAGATTATATAGCAAGTTATATCTTCTACTACCTTTTTAATAACTATAAATATTAATATACTTTACTTTAGCTTTAATATTACTATTAAGGCTAATATATTTAATAAGTAAGTAAAATAGATAAGTAAGATAAAAATCCTAACCTTCCTACTAGAAATTATAATAAAAATACTATAAACTATTTAATTAATTAAAACTACTTACTATACTCTTCTCCAGATATCTTAATTACTACCTAATAGATTCTTATATTATACCCGGGCTTGCTATAGATATTACAGTACTAAATATCCAGTCCGACTAACCTTCTTTAATTACTACTCCTCGAAGATTTAGCTACTATCTATATATTTATATCTATTTAATTAATTACTTATTTTTCCTCTTCTACTATTATAATCTTTTTTTTCTATAGTCTGGTTTTTTTTACTCTTTAGTACTAGCTTAATATTTTATTTACCTCTTAAAGGTTTTTATTTTTAGTAGTTAATAAGATAATTTGATATATAACTGTTTTTATTTCTTTTATAAGAAATTGTAGAGTTTTTAAAATTAACTTTAAAAAGCTATTTTAATATCTTTTAATCTATTTTTTAAGATATTTAGACTGAAATTTAATTTTAATTATAGTTTTTAGGGTTTTTAAAGCTTAAGAAGTTAATAGCTTAGCTATTTTCTTAACTGGTATTAGTATCTATAGCTAAATATTAAACTTTAAAATTATAATTTTTAAGTTAAAAGAAATAAAACTAGCTTTTTTAAAAGTTCTTTTAATATTTCTTTTTATTATAATAGCCTTATATATTATATAGAAGGCTAGAAAGAATTTAATTTTTAAAATATAAATTATAAAGTATCTAATTAATTATTTTATTTTTTAACTATAAGTTTATTTTAGTATATTAAAGTATTTAATATTAAGAGGCTGGAGTAGATAAAAGAAATAAAATAGTATATAAAATTAGATAATTTTCTTTTTCTTATAATATCTCTTAAATTTAATAAAATAGTAATTTTTATAGCTATTAAAAATTAAAAAATAATAGAAATTAATTAATTAATTAATTATATATTAGTTAAAGTACTTAAGCTATTTAAAATTAATTTTATTATTAATTTAGCTATTTTAAGTTATTATAATAGTTTAATTATTTAAAAGATTATTTTATTAATATTAATTAATAAGATAATATTAATTTATACAAATAATAAATAGCTAGATTATCTAGCTTTTTATATTAATTATTTTAATAATTATAATTTATTTTTAGTTTTTAAATTATATTAATTTTAATTTTAAATATCTTTTTATATTTATAATAACTATTTTACTTATAATTATATTTATAAAAAAGCTAGTTTTATTAAAATTAGAAATATTATTTAATTAAATATTATACTTTATAATTATATTTATTATAAGCTGAAATTAATTATAAATAATAATTAAATTTTTATATTTAGCTTTCTAGTAGTTATATTTATAAAAGAAATATATTTTAAAATCTAAATACTATTTAATAAAATTATAAGCCTAATATATATTAATAAATAGTATATTATAGTTAGTAAGTAATTAATTAGTTATATCTTTTATATTATATAGCTAAAAGAAGAATTCTTATAAATTTAAATTAAAAATAAAATAAATAAAAATCTCTTTTTTTAAATTAAATAGCTTATATAAATTTAAAATAATATTATATTAAGACTGGATACTTTTTTACTAGTAACTTAAAGTATAATAATTAACTATATAAATTTCTATAGTATATTAGATATATAAGTTTAGGTTATTTTAAAGAGTCTAAAAAGTAAGAAGTATTCTAGCCTTATAATT
>NW_025764605.1:0-14518 GCF_021365365.1 Ilyonectria robusta
CCAATAGTGCCGCGCCAAACTAACACAATGTCCCCTCAGTACGAGAAGGGGCGCCGGTGATACTTTTCGCCCTCCTCTGGCTTGCCTTCCTCCGGCTTATCGACCACATCGTCATCCAGAAACCAAGAAGGATCTCCATCCTTAAGAACTGTGCTCCAACCGTTGCCCAACCACCGGAGGTGGTTGCCTGTTGGGTCTGCGCTCTCAAACATATAATCTTCCCATCGAGGCGACCTCAGAACCTCAAGGCACTGCGCCGAGGATCCTGGCCAGAGTGCCACAATGCGCGCACCTTTCTTACCCTGCCTATACCAGGACGAGCAATCGTCGGTGTACACCGTGTTCTTGAAGTACTCATCGATATATTGGCTAAAGTCGGCCACCCGTTCTGGCTTGACCTCGATAGTCGCATAGTCCTCCTTCTGCATCTTGCGGATCGCCTTGACGACGTAGTCACCCTGCGCCTCAAATACGCTGACTAGACTGCCCGAGCCCAGCCCACTGCCAGGACCTCCAACGATGAGGAAGTTTGGGAACTGGTCCACAGCAATCGCTATGTACGACTCGATCTGCGGCTTCCACCTGTTAGCTAGCGTGATGCCATTACGCCCGATAACCTCGAACATGGGTGGCGCCTCAACGTCGTAGCCCGTCGCGCAGACGATAACATCAAGCTCAACCTCTTCACCAGAGGTGAGCTTGATACCCTTGGTGGTGATCTCGCCGATCGGCGTGCTGATGAACTCAACATTGTCCTTCTTAAGAGCCTCGAGATATCCAGGTCCAGGGGTCAAGCGGCGATACCTGGCAGCGAACTTGGGAAGCATGGTCGTGAAGATGTCTCCACGTCCGTCCAGCTTCTCGCGCATCTTCTGCTCGAAGAACTTTGTGGCATGAATCTGTTCCTCGGTCCCTCTGAGCGTAATTGGATAGAGCTTGGCGTTTTCATCCTCGAGGGTCTTGCGGAACTTGAATAACTTTCTAGGGTTCCTTGCTATAGCTTCCTGATGCTGTCGAGAGACTATTAAAGCCCATCCACTCCGGTTAGCATTCTGTAGCGTGTTGTTATGACGGGGAACTTGGCAATACATACACTTTGTGTTGGTAGGGTCCATTCCCAACTTAACCATTGCCATATCTCCAAATGCAGCGGTGATCCAGGTAGGGGATCGCGCAAATGTCCACAGCTTCAAGCCTTCCAAGGGCTGGATAGCGGGCACAATCTGGATGGCACTCGATCCATTGCCAATAACACCGACTCGTTTGTTACGCAGATTATAGCTTCACTGTTGTCAGCTAATTTAGTCCCTTGCCAATGAACAGCTGTTTCTTGCTGACCTTTCATCCCAAGCTCCAGAGTGGATAAGCTTCCCGTCAAAGCTCTTCAAGCCTTTGATGTCAGGCCAAGCAATCTGGTTGAGGCCGCCTCGCGCAGAGATGACGATGTCTGCCGTGTGTTCGAATGTTTCGCCAGTAATGCGGTTAGTCACGACGATTTGCCTGTTGACTGTTAGTTAAAATAATTGTGGCATTGCCAGTGCCTATCTTGGAGCCAGATGTCTTTCTACCATAACTTTCTCTCAACGTCCCAAGTCGTCGTCTCTACTTTATGGGAGGTCTTGATAAACCGGGTAGCTCCGTATCGCCCTGCCACATCCTGTAGGTATTTCCGAATTTCCGGGCCTGGGGCATAAAGCGAAGACCAGTAAGGGTTGGGTGCGAAGCTGTACTGGTAGCAGTACGCTAATACAGTCATGGATTAATCAGTCATCGCAGTCTCAAGAAATCCGTGACCATCTTTAGGGTTACTCACAAGGAATGTCACAGGCAAGGCCGGGGTATCGGTTCAACCACCTGCAGCAATGGAATGAGGCTCGAATGTGCCATAATCTCGGCGACGCAAATATGAATCTTACCAAACACCCGCAATCTCCTCGTTCATTTCATAAACAGTGAGATCAATATTCCTAAGTCTCTGGGAGATCCTGGGGGCATCTTGTCAGTCTTCACCAGCCCAAATTGTTGAAACTCCTGCAGATTGTAAAAGATAGGACCGACCTGATCGTGGTGTAAATCCCAGAGAAGCCTGCTCCAATAATAACAACTTTCATGGGCTTGTGGTTCTCCACTGGTGCGTCTTTCAGGGTGAAGGGTACAGCCCTGTTGGTGTTGAGAATCGACCCCATATTTGAGTATGTCTCAGATAATTCTGTTTAGTAGAGGGAGTTTAAGCTGCTCTAGAGGGTTGCGTCGGGGTTATAGAGATTCAAATAATGAGCGATGAGATGAGGTGCAACTATTGACGCGTCCACATCTCTCTTAAGAAACGTCAAGGTGAAATTGTACCGCAGGTGAACTGTGTGCTGCATGCATGTGTGCGTACCGTGCCGAGGGGAATAACATCGGCCTGGGAAGTCCAAGAGATTTCCAAGGCAGAACAAGGTCCTATGGCCCGAGGCATGATGATCCATCGGCGACAGACGGATCTTCTGATCAAATGGACATCGCCTCTTTACTCCCTTCTAATCTGGCACTGCTTATTGGACCCGCCTCGATGGGGACCAGGCTAACAGAGGGATAATTTCCTCCAGCAACCCCGCAGCCCCCCAGATTTCTCAAGAGGAGTGTGGAACCGGATCAAGATGGTAGCTGGGTTGGAGAGCGGGGTTACAGGGATCCATCCTTACCTCTCGAACCGAGGACCCGGTGGAGGGACCATCCCGAGGGCCTATACCGAGGAATGGCCGTTCCAAGAGATGGACTCCCTTGGGCCACCATCCCCAATCCAGGTTCAGCAAGTTTGATCGATGCTATGGTGGCCCACTAAGATATCTGCGAATTTCTGAGCTAGGAAGCCCACAATATGGTTCCAAGATCATGGAGGCCGCTTGAGCACCATGTTTTCTTCACCTGCTGAACAATGTGAAATACAATACACACTGTTCAAAATGGAGCTTGAGATTAAAAGCCAATGCGTGAGGAATATGATAAGCGACGAATCGATAGGACTCCGTGCTATGCTGGGGTACCGAGTCACTAACTAGAGTGAAGATGCCACTCAGGCTAGTCATGATCCAGTCCGACTTTGATCATCTATATTTAACGAGTCGGGACCTACCTCTGCGATTTCTGGCTTCTGTTCTAGAAATATGCCATGCTATGTGAAGGTACTATATATAATCATCAACATTATAAGTTAGTCTGATTCAGACACCATTCTATTAAGAAGCTGTGCTTGACCAAGGGCCACTAGCAAGCAACCCTCACAGTTTCCAAAATGTCACAATTTGAGCCATCCCAATCTTGTCGCTGCACTCGAAGTATTCGGGTTTTTAATAGCGCAACTACAATCAACGGCTGCCGGACAGATTCTTCAGGCAACAGGCTCTTCAAAAACGCAATCTGAGCCTTACTATTCTTCACAAATAGGTCTCCAAAGTCCGGCGTAAAATCCCTGCCCCTTTTTAGAAGCACCAGTTTCTTGGGCTCCAGCACCTTATCAAAAGCATCGAGCTGCAAGTGCGTCTGCGTGGTTACCTCAGTATCAGCGACAACTATGAACAAGTACATAGGAGAGATGCGGTGAATTTATGCCCGGCCGCTACGTACTCGTCAGACTGTGGAGCCCAGTAGCTTCGTCCCATTGCATGTTACGACGTTTCATCTCGTCGACAAACAGCAACGCGTCGTGGTCCTTAAGCACAACCTTAGACGGCGGGTTAGTGATATCCTCGACCGAGATCGGGAAGACAGGCACCAACGCGGCGGAGCCACTCACGGCGGCGTGGCGGCGCCCCTGAGAGATATGGACTATCTTCATACCCGGGGTACGGCTGATGGCCTCCCCAGACACAAACGGAACTTGCAAGATAATGCCCGTGGTGCTCTTGTTGAGCATCCGCGCCAATGGCATTCCCACCGCGCATGCTGGATCCCCAATTGAATACTTTTGTCGGATCAGTCCCAGGTAGGCTAGTAGTGAACTTGAAGACATCAAACTGGTCGCACGTCTGCAGCCATGGGTCGGCTTCCTCACGAAGAGTACCCTCATTATGGCTCCAGCATCGGGTATTATATGTCAAAATACCAAAGCCGGCCGCCTTGGAACATTCTGGAAAATCAAGGAGGAAATGGATTCTAAGGTCACTATAATAAATGTGCATAAGAATGTTTCAGCATGAGAAGCAACCAATATAAGGAGAGCTTTATCGGTTCTGACTTACGCCACTGGATATGATGACGCATGGTTCTTTTCCACACGGTGAAAAGGGTTCCCCTCAGCTTCAGTCCATCATAGGTGGGGATGTCAACTTCTCTGTTCGAAGCCATCTCGAGGGCGTGTTTGAGTATGTTGAGTTGGGTGGTTAGGCAGGCCAGTAGTACACAAGACAATGCTATGGTAAAGCAATCAGCTGTGAGGGGAGATCCCAAGTCCGTGCTATGCTAAGGCTTGTGAGTTTTATAATCTGTATAGCTTATGAAAATGAATATACATGGGTGTCGACGGCAGGTGGAACTTTGGAGCCTGCCTCACTCCAGGCTTTTCAAGGGCGGCTAGGTGACGTTCCGGGACGCGGAGAAAGCCGTTTTCCCGATCCTCGTGCTTTGCTAATCTGTACGGCTGAACATAATGTGAGGGCTCTTGAAGCCACACTGCGGGGGATACCATCCCGACGCTGAAGTTCGACTCTGGGGGACCCGACCGCAGGTCTCCTCGGCATTTGGAGACACCTCGGGCCAGGAGACCGGCATTATCACGGCCGAAGTGCTAGTGTGAGCAAGGGCGGGTGTTACGTCGTGATAGAAAGGCAACGATCAGCCCATTTCCTTTTTAAGCTCAATTTGGCGTTTCCAATAGATTGGTCCAGATCGACGCCTTTAGTTAGTTGACCCACATCGCCGTGGATCGCAAGAGCTAAGGGGCTGAGCTGTGACGGTCGGGCCTACGCTAGGGGTCTAGGGTAGGTCCAAGGCGAGGAGTGTATGATCGAGTGGATCAGGACGTCGTAGTGAGCAATGTAGGTCACGGTCTGGTAATGGTAGAATAGTAGGTTTAATGTAACCAAGTGTGTTGATAGCTGGTGAGGCTATCTGTCTACGAAAGTGCTAAATGAATGTATATATATACCGCGCTATAGGTGAGGTCGAACGGTGTCGAGTCGAGTCGAATAGAGCCCGTTCGGCATGCATATGTCGGTTGGTGACGAACCGTGACGAACGGAGCCCGTTTGATATGCATAGGCGTGTCTGCAGTGATTGGTCAGGAAGAAGTGGGTACGTCTTGGTTCTGCCGGTTGTGACCGCCGGGCCCCAACCTGGGCTGTGGTATGAGCGGGGAGAACCGAGATTAGTTGGTCAAAATTACCCCAACGTTCGGCCTGATATCTTTCTTGCTTTCAGCTTCGTTCCAATTATGACACATCAATCAAACGACTTTCTCACGCTATTTTCACCGAATTGATGATCCTAGCGCCTCCATTAGTATATTAATGTGAATGCTAATTCTGAGACACATGAAGGGCTGAACCTTTTACACTGTAGCCGGCGCGGGATGTTGTTTGCGAGCAAATTTAATGATCCTTGGCTGTATTCCTCATTCCTTCCAGACCAAGTCGCGTCTGGTTGGCTAGTCACCTCGTCACGACTCGTGTCACCGAGCGCGGCTAGGCTGACTAGTAAAGGCCCTAGCAGCGGCTGATTCTGACAAGCTGGAAGGTGGCTGGGTTGCTGCAGCTTCAGGGGTGGGAGTCTAACTAAGTGAGTCGAGCGAACTAAGGCTACAGAATAGAGATAAGCTTGAGCATGTGAGAGCCTTTTGTTAGTCCTTGCTTAAATCGGCGTGAGGTAAGTTGACAGCTTGTGACTTGGATTTGTTTATGAAATTCATTTGGAAGACTACCGACTGGGTTTATATTAATAGTGATACTGGCTATGTCTGTAACTTTCTATAGGATAGGCGCTGATGTGCTGTTTGTGAATAGCCAAGTGTGTTCCCGACATATATATATTTTTTTGCCGTATATATACATGTTCGTGCGTGTGTGTGGCCCTGGGGGTAGGGGCAATAAACGAGTCAGTTCTTGATTAGATAACCAGCCGTTGAGCACAAGCTACAGCCCGATAACAAAATCTTTCGAGTTAGAGCCTTAGTAATCTGTATACCTGTTACATGGGACAAGAGCTAGGTTGACGGTTATAATTCAGTTCTAAATTGCCTATTGAATGGGCCAATTTTATTTGCTGATGTGGCGAATGTGGAGAGCAGGGATAGTGAGATATGGTCCATGGAGTCGGGAGACTCCGCAAGCATATAATTCAAAGTTGCGCCGATAAAATCTGCCGTATAGTATTTCAAGCTGCTCTAATGCCCAGAAAGTCCATGCAAGAACTCGGGGGCTTCTATGCTAAGGGATTGAATCGGACTTCGCCCCTTTAGGCATATCTGCCGGTGTGGTATTGTGGCTGCATGCTTCGTCTGAACGCTGATAGAATAACACCTAAAGTTCCAGTATCCCCGTGATAGTTTGACGCTAGTTATACAAACTGCACAAGAGCTTCGATCTTGATTAATTAATGGATCTTCAACCCTCAGATGTATGAGAAACCAGACATAGACCACTACCTCAACCGGATTCTCCAAAAGGAAATACTTGAAGAGTAAGGATCCAGGTCTGCTCCGCCTACTTGGACGATTACTTCGTTCTACATCAAGTTGAACATCGACCATTTGTTGAATGACAACCCCCAGCTTAGATCCAACTGTCGATGCACCGTCCAGATCGTAGCTCGTCATAGGGATCTCTATCTCCTTCGTGGTATTATCTGCTTCGGTCGTCGCCTCGAGGCTCTATGTTCGCATTGTTCTTCTCAAGGCCCCGGGACTCGATGACTTGGCGATTTGCGTTGCTCAGGTACAGTTCTCTTAACTAATAATACCTTATGGGAGACATGTTGACTAAAGGATTTTTGCTCAGGTCCTTGCCAATGCCGTTTCTATTTATATCAACTATATTAGGTATATCTCGTCGTTACTAATATTATTAGCAGATAGGTAGATTCTAAGCACTGTCCTAGAGGCTGAATTTGCACTTAGTCGTCATATATGGACTCTGCCGCTAGATTGTATTCTTAAATAGTTGAATGTCTATATCTGTCTCCTTAATAAAGCAGTCTTAGTCTCAGCTATTAGTAACGATTTTAGGCTCTCTATATTAATATCCTTATCTATAATTTAAAGATAAAATTTGTTAAGATTTCTTTTTTATTTTAATATTATTATATATTTTTAACTAATTGCAAGAGTTAGTATATTAGGGTGTTATAAAATTATTTAGAAGGTAGGTATTAGTATATATATAAGTATTTACTTACTAAGTATAGAGTATATATTCGGCGAGAGCTAATAGAGAGGCTAGTTATATAGCCTTAGATAAGAGGCTTAGTCTTAGCTAGGTTACTACTTTTATAATTACTTTCTTCTTATATTTTATCCTAAAGCTTTATAATATCTTATTATTTTTATTAAAATTTAATAGAAAAAAAGAGTAATAACCTTATAATATAGCAGATAATTAGAAACTCTTAAGCTAGCTAGTTACTAGTGGAAATATCTCTAGAGTAGTCTGGATAAAGTTAAAAGATGTTAGAAGTTATTAAGTAGTAAAATAAAATAGTATTATAATAAAAGAAATATTCTAATAAAGAATATAAAGTTAAGAGGTATATAAATATAAAAGGTAGATAGTATTAAATAGTATAATATAGTGTATTAATAGTATATATTAATATATAATACTTAAAATCTTAAATTTTAATTTACTTAAAGATCTCAGGCTTTTATAGACAATTTCTCTAAATCTAGCTATTATAGCTAGAGAATATATATACTATTAAATAGCCTGAAGAATTAGCTTTTAAATAGAATTAAAATTATTACTTAATATATTTTATATACTAAGATATCTAGCTTTAAAATTAACTTAATTTTAAAATAAATTAATTTTAAATTAATTTTAAATTTCTAATTATCAGGCTAATATTAATTTAACTAAAACAGTATTAATAGTATTAATAATACTATTTTTATATTATAAGAGAATTTTTTTCCTAATTTTAATAACTTTCTTTTTAATTTTAAAATTATTATAATAAAAAAGTTATTATAAATTATATAAAATTAAATATCTATTTAATGTATATAATAAGCAAGCGTTACAAATAAGTAAGTATTATACCTATACTATACAGCTAAAAGTATAAATTTTAAGTTTTCTAAAATAGGCTATTTAATTAGTAAATTTCTAAAGAATTGATTTTAGGTTTTTAAGAAAAAAGATTATAAGATAGTATTTTCTTTATATTTCTAACTAATTTATAAAGCTAGTTATAAATAAAAATAGTAAAAAAGACAGTGCGAATTTTATACTACTAGCACTATAAGTATATATAGCTTAAAGAAATTCTCAAAAATAATAGATATTATAGATAAGCTATATT
Organism: Ilyonectria robusta; assembly: GCF_021365365.1. Classification (NCBI taxonomy): domain Eukaryota; kingdom Fungi; phylum Ascomycota; class Sordariomycetes; order Hypocreales; family Nectriaceae; genus Ilyonectria; species Ilyonectria robusta. Next base: position 8,497 of record NW_025764605.1, read on the forward strand.
TAAAATTATAGCTATTTTAAGCTTAGTTTAAGTTTTTAAGAATTATTTTAAAATTGCAATTTAAGGTGAAATCCAAGTATAATACTTACTTATTTACAACACTTACTTATTATATACATTAATAGTATTCTTATTATTATAAATAAACTTATGAAAATTTCCTATTTTATACCCTACTAGAAATTAATAGATATAAAGTAGGTTACTTATATCTTATAAAATATTATCAGTATTTATAGACTTCTAATAGAAATTCTCTCTAACTAAAAATAGCTATTTACTTTAAAGTTTTAATAAAGCTTAATAAACTATATAAAATTAAATTACTAACTTACTATAGTATTCTAAGTATAAGTTAATAAATAAATAGAATAAATAAATTAGATACTAGAATAATACCTTTAGTATTATATTAATTATAAATAAAATAACTAGATTAAAAAACTCCTAACTGTATAGCTAAGCTATAATATATTAATATATAAAAATATAAAGCTTACTCTAATATATACTAACTTTAGATTTACCTCTAATACCTACTAAATAAGCTAAGATAGATTAATTATCCTAAAGCTATTCTTATAATAGAAAAATTAAAAAATCTATATAAAGAAATAAAAACTAAACTTAAATTTATTAGAAACTAGATAAAAAAATACTATAATAAAAAAAATAAAGAAACTATTCTTTAAAAGAAGATATATTCTTCTTATAATAAAAAATATAAAATAAAATAATAAAATAAAAAACTAACTATAAATATATTAGACTCTATAAAATTCTTAAAAAAATCTTAGAAAATAACTACTATTTAAACTTATTACTAAAAGTCAGACTTTATTCTATTTTCTATATCTTACTTCTTAAAAGTATAGAAGAAAATATTATAGCTAAGTTTAATAATAAATATAAATAGAGGTTAAAAGCTAGAAAATATAAAATTAAAGAAATTCTTAAATAATAAAAATTAATAATTAACTGAATATCTTATTAAATAGAAAAACTACTCTAAAAGTAATAACTAATAAAAACCAGCTAAAAACCTTACCTATATATAATATCTTCTAAAAAGTTTTACTAAAATTAATAGAAAAAAATAAGAAAGAATTAAATAATAAAAAATTAATATTTATAAAACTATTACTAAAACTAAAAAACAGCCAGTTAATAATATCAGTATATATTAAGAACTAAATATTAATAGTAACCTCTAGCTTTACCTACTCTAAAGCCTCTAACTCCTCTAAAAACTCCAAACTACAATAAGTTATCTTACACCCCCAAGTAACTAAAAACTAATACTAGTAGTAAGTATACTCTAGAAGGTCCAGAAATTAGTTAAACTCAGCCTAAGCAGCCTAAAGAGCAGCCTACTTCTTAAGAAACTCCTTCTCTAACTTTAACTTCTTATTACTAAGATACTTTACCTTAGAGATAACCTAAGTTACTACTATTATTTTAGCAGAAAGAAATAATAGAATCAAACTTAAGTAAAAACTTATATAAGTAAAGAGAAATACTAATTCTATTATAAAAGTAGCTCTTATTAGTATAAAAACTATATTTCTTAAAACTGTTATTTAGTATCTTATATCTATATCTATAGGTAATATAATAAGAATAAGATATTACTTTAAAGCTAAATTCCTTAATAATAGTAGTAAGAACTAGTAAGTTTACAGTAGAAATAGATATTATAATAAGCAGTTAGGGATACTTAGGCTAGCTAGTTGCTAGCGGGGATGTCTCTAGGATAACCTAGATGGGGTTAAAAGGGAGGTTAGTGCTGTTCTTAGGGAAAATAATTGTCTTTTCTTTTTATTAGAGATTCTTCCTAGAAGTTAGAGAGGCCGGAGGAGCTTGAACTGCTAGAGAGTCTATTAATTAATTGCCTTTATTTTTTAAGAGATTTATTTAAATCTTCTTGCCGTTACTACAGTCCCTATCCAACCTCTATCTTTAATCTCCCTTAAATATCGGGCTACTGTAGGCCCTATTAATACCTTGCCAGCGAACTTTCCTACAACCAACCCGATATTTTATCTTATAAGATACTCCCTATTAGGAGATATAAGCCTTAGATTAATCCGACTCTATATGTGTAATTTAGTGTAGCTTTAGGCTAACTAGCTAAGATGCCTGTACGATGACTCTCTGTACATTTCCCCTAGGGCAAGTTAATAAGTTGGGTGTTATTTCCGTCCCTTCCTACTGTTAAAATACCTTAAAACCTTCTATAGAAGTAGCTATAATTAGTTTACTTATTGTAATTTTAAGGATATTATAGAATTTTAAGAGATACTTTAAGATTTAACTGGACATTTTATTAATATATTAAAATAATTAAAAAAGTAAGTTAGAGATATACTAATATATATATAAGAAACAGTTTTAAATATAGCTATAGAATATAACTAATAGAAGGGGAGATATTATATTACAGCTTAAGTTAGAATTAGGTAGTTATAACTAGTAGAATTATAATATACTTACTTTTTTATTTAATATAGATTCCAAACTTACTCTATATAAATAAGCTAAGGTATCTAACTTACTTCTTTAAAATAAGCTATAAAATTAAACTTACTCTTACTTAATAAGTCTATATAAATATTACTAGTATATAGATACTTATTTAGTACTTTTATAGATAGATAGCCTTATTAGCTATAAATATACTTAGTTATATTAAATTTACTATTTTACTATTACTAAACTGTAATTTATATTACTTATTATAATATTCTAATTTACTTAATTATATACTATATACCTCGGACTTACTTTATATTCTTAGATTAGATTTAATTATTATAAGTTAAAGCTATTATAAAAGAAAAAGAATTTTTTTTTTTACTTTATTAGAGATTCTTTTAAGAAGTTAGAAAAATTAAAAAAGTTTAAAATTACTAAAAAGTCTATTAATTTATTACTTTTATTTTTAAGAGATTTATTAAAGTCTATTCTAATTATTACTATAATTCTTATTCTACTTTTATTTTTAACTTCTCTTAAATATTAGGCTGCTATAAGCTCTATTTATATCTTACTAGTAAACTTTCTTATAACTAACTTAATATTCTATCTTATTAGATATTTTTTTATTAGAAGATATAAGCTTTAAATTAATCTAATCTTATATATATAATTTAATATAACTTTAGGCTAACTAGCTAAAATACCTATATAATAATTTTCTATATATCTCCTCTAGAATAAGTTAATAAATTAGGTATTATTTCTATCTTTTTTAGCTATTAAAGTAATTATATAATTTTAATAGCAATTAGAATAATATATTATTAAAGAGATTTATAAGTATACTAAATAATATAATAGTTATATTTTATAGTCTGCTATAAATATAGTTTAAAATAAATAAAAAATTAGTTACTAGTAGATAAACTATAGATTTATATTAGTAAGATAGTTAGAATATTACTTATAGAGTAAATATTATATCTAGTAATAGTTAAGTATAGTAATATATAATAAGTTAAGATAATTAAAATAACTAAGTTATATTAATAGCTAAGTAGTTACTTATTCTAAATATATACTTCTTAGATAATTATATATTAAGTAAATTACTTAAATAGAGCCTAAATTACTAATAATCCCTATAAATTACTAGTAATTTATATAGATTCTATAGTAATTTATTAGTAACTTTATTCTTCTATTTTAAAAAGATAAATCTATTCTATAAATTATAAGTTAGTTAACCCAAATTATAATAAATAACTTTAAAAAAGTAGTAATATTATTAAGATACTAGAAATACTATTTAAAAATAGAGATTTCTCTATAAGTTATAAAGTAAAAATAAAAGCTTAAAAAGCTATATAGAAAAAATATAAATTAAAAAAAGCAGTATATTAAGCTTATTTTATATAAATAAAACTAGTAATTATATAATAGTTATTAAAGTCTAATAAATATATAAATATATATATATAACATATATAATAAGTAAGCGTACAGTACAAGCAAGCACGCACTTTTACCCCCAACTACTAAATTTCATCTTTTAACTTAATTTTCTCAACTACAAATTATATTATCCTCAATTAATAAAACAAATATTAATCTTACTCTTTAAGCTCTTAAAAAAGACTCTTAATTAACTCCCTTTTATACTTTAAAAATCTATAAAGTCTCCTGCTGCACCCTAGAATGCCAACGCAATAGCATTTCTTCCCGACGCAATATTATACCTAATTTAAGAAAACTATCCGATCTAGAAGAATAGATTATTATTTAATTCATTCTTGACCTAGATTCATAAGGGTTTCCCCTACAATTGCATAGTATTGAAGAAATAGCCAACTGACTGCTTGCCGACCGCAACACATTACCTATCGGCAAGTACTAGGCTTCTAACTTCATTAGGTAATAACTAGACCTCAAGATGCGTTTTTTTCGTAAATATAACTATTAGAGGGCTAAATGCGAAGATTTAACTATTATTTGCAATTAGTTCCGGCTTGTAGAGAATATAATTGCAAAATTTAGTATCAACCTAGCTAATATCTATAACTTTAATGAGACTGGCTTTATAATGGGTATAATTGTAAGCGGAATAGTTATTATAGGTATAGAAAGGCATAGAAACCCGAAATCAGTATAGCCTGGAAACTGGAAATAGGTTACAGTTATTCAGGCGATTAATATAAAAGGCTGGGCAATCTAGCTATTTATTATAGTTACAGGCTAATATTACCTTGCTAGCTAATATTAGAAAAGCAACCTCCTGGGCAATTAGGCTATTATAATAACTTAAAATAGCTAGACTAATAATAAGATAAATCTTAAGTAGCTTAAGTACTTTAACTAATATATAAAGAATCAATTGACTAATTGCTATTATCTTCTCATTCTTAATAGGTATAAAAGTTACTATGCTGTTAACTTTAAGAAATATTATAAAGAAAATAATATTATTATACTTTATATGCCGCCTTATTTATCTTATCTACTCTAGCCTCTTAATATTAAGTACTTTAAGCTGCTTAAAATAGCCTATAGTTGAGTAATTAAGTAATTAATTAGATATTCTATAATCTATATTTTGAAGATTAAATTCTTCCCAGCCTTCTATACTACCCACAAAGCCGCTATAATAAGAAGTAATATTAAGGGAGGTTTTTAAGGGGCCGGACTTATTCCCTTAAATTTAGAAAATATTATATTAAAGCTTAATATATAGCTATAGACTCCAATACTAGCTGTAGAGGAGGTCGGCCTCTCTAATTCTTGAGTCTTAAAGATTCTAAAGATAGTACTTAAGGTTAGTTTGTAGTTTAAATATCTTAAAAGATAAATAAGAAGATATTAAAGTAGCTCTCTAATATTTATTTTTAAGGCACTTAAGTTATTTTTTAAAGAAATAAAGGCAATAATATATTAAATAGTATTATTAAAGTCTAAGAATTAGATTTTTTAACAGGCAAATAAAACTCTTAGTAAGTAGTATAAAGCAAAAAAAACCCACCTATAGAATAAAGGAAAAATAACTATAAATAAGAGAAGGAGTAAGATAAATTAAAGAGATATTAATATATAGATAATAGCTAAATTATTAAAAAGTAATAGTTAAGTGAGGTTGGTAATATTAAGGAAAAGGTACTATAGAACTTGTAGAAAGGCCGGTTATAATATAAGATTTATTAAGCTATTATTAAAACTTCTAAAGAAGAGTATAGAAATTAATTTTAATTAATTAGATATTTTATTATATTTTTATTACTAAATTTATATTAAAAATTGGAGAAAAAATACACACTTACTTATACTATATACTTACTTATTATATATATTAACTTCTATTAGCTAGAATCTAAGCTTAAATATAAGCTTAAAAATTCTAGATAAAATCTTATAATATAACACTAAAATACAATACTAATAACACTATTTATACTATATAACTAATTTATCCAATTTAGCTTATTAATCTATTTAAGCTTAGAAATTAAGTGTTTTAATTTATAAGTATAAACTTTCAATTCCTTTATAATTT
>NW_025764606.1:0-14406 GCF_021365365.1 Ilyonectria robusta
CGCGCTTGATAGCTTCGACTCGACTCGCTCTCTGTCAATGACTGGGTGAAGCGTCACATCAGGGCCGACGTGGGTCAGAATCAACTCGTCCGAGACAAGAAGAACTTGTTTCAACTGTTCTGCAGGGCTTTGAGATGCATCAACCTGGATCCTCTCTAGAACAACCTTGTACATAGCGTCAGCGACTTGGAGAGGAAGTGGCGCCATGAGTAAAGAGGTTCCGCTCATCGAGACCAGTTGCTAGAAGAGCGGCTTGCTCGACTGAAGATGGAAGGTACCGGAAACTGAACAGTTACAGGACGTCTTTAGCTAGCGAAACACAACAACTGTTCCAAGGGCAGCTACTTACCGCTTCCGGCACTCTGTCCAATCGCTGTCACAAAGTCAGGGTTGCCGTGAAATCCAGAAATGTGGAGGCGAATCCATTCAAACGCCGCCTGCTGGTCCAAGAGCCCACGATTCGACTTGACGCCGGCCTTGCGCAAAGTGGTCGAGTCAAGAAAACCATAGACACCAAGGCGATAGCTATTCAAGAAAGAGTCCATCAGCAACTGCCAAAGTCAAAGGGCGCATTGAAAATGTGCAACAAGAAGGCACTCTCACTTGATTTGAACACCCACAACCGGCTTGCCGATATCCTCACTGAGCTTGACAAGACGCGTCAAGTCATGCTGGGGCCAGGCGTTGGATCCGATGGCGAAACCGCCGCCGTGGATAAAGACGAAAACAGGAAGCGGCGGCCCCTTTACATTTTCAGGGACGGCAATGTTCAGATTCAGGCATTCGGTGGGAGAGGTGGTGAATGAACCGTGAGGTAGGCTTTTCCGAAGGAGACCAAGTTCCATACCACACCCAGCGGTTGAAGGCGGGGCACTAGGCCTGATGCTTTGGTGGTCAGTCTTGAGAATGAAAGCAATACACAAGACGAGCGCCGTCTCTCACCCGTGTTGCGTAGCATCCGGCCCATCCGCCGCACGCTCCGAGTAGACGTTTGGAGCCGCAAATGCATGATCGAGAGATGCGTACTTGATGCCGCGGAAATATGAAATGCCATCCTAGCTGGTACCCGTCAACCTGCCCAGCTGCGGGTGGTTGATCTGAGACATGACCATGTTGAAGTTGAATTTGGATGGTAAACTGATGATAGTATGTTTTGTCTGTCCTTCTAAACCCAAGCCTTTTCGCCCTTTACCACCTCTAATCATCACTCGTGAAGTGCCATTTCATGTGGGGGAATTCCCAAAGCGGCTGATGTGGGGTTGGCTGCATCCTGTAGTAACACGCCAGCAGAGTGTATATTCGCTCAGTTTAACACCGAGTCCTTCTAATTCTAATCGACACCCAATAAGAGCTTCTGGCCGGCGCGTACATCCCTGCTTAGCTGTTCTCCCATCCATTGTGGTTCGGCGTTATACAACGTGTCCTCAAAATCAATGATCTGGTCTCCCGCCACGAAAAATGACTTGCCATTGACCTTTGGCTGGAGTATTGGAAGGAATAACGCATTGGCAACGCCTGTAGCCGAGTTCCTTGGGAGATGTCCCCATTTTTGCAGCCAGTCAGGAAGAACCATCGGAGTGACTAGAGCCAGATGTCAGCGGCAAGTAACCTGAAGGGGGGGATTGGCAAACGGGTGGGATAGACTTACTGGTTAGCCATGGGGCTACTGTGTTTATGGTAATGTTCTCCTTGCTAGTCTCGGTTCGGAGTGCTCGCATCAGGCCAAGCAATCCAGTTTTCGCCGCGCAGTAGAGATGGATGGGCGGTGCAGGGAAGAAGGCGCCAGCTGAAGAGTTGATGACTAGCTGAGAGGCCACGTCGGGCCATTTGCGAAAGAAGTGAATTGCACACTTGGTCACGTAAATGGGGCCGACAAGATTTACATCGATCGACGTTAGGCTAGGGGCCAATAGCTTTCCTGACTTCTCATCGAACTCATCCGAGAGAAGGCCTTCGTGAGTGTTGATGCCGGCGTTGGAAATGACACTGTGAAGGACTCCGAACTTGCTGTGCGCCTCTTCGAACAGACTCAAAACGTCGTCCCAGTTTGAAACGTCACATTTCTTGAAGAGTGCCCGATCTCCAAAGGGCGCAATCAGCGCTGCTGCCTCCTCATTCCAGTCACCCACAGCCACTCTTGCACCGTTCTCTACAGGTGCGTAGAGCAAATTCACACATCAGCCACATCCTCCTCATCAAGCCTAAAAGAATTAGATTGATTATCAAGGGTCTTACCGAGCGCAATCTGGACAGCAGACCGTCCGATTCCCGTAGCTGCGCCAGTGATTAAAATGGTTTTATCCTTAAGTGAAGCAAGGTCGTCGACGTGAATCAAGTACGTAGTCATTTCGAAACGTAACTGCTGAAGTCTGTGCCAGAGGATAGTAATAACACTAGGGTAAGAGATATGTAGAGTGGGTGGCACTCACGGGTACAGAGATCAGGTTTGGGGACTTTAAACTGTTACCTTTAGTGTCTTATCTTCAGATACTGCAGATACGTTTGTAGAACCCTCGCTCAACTGTCCCTTTTACGCTATAGGCGGGGGTGGGGGTGGGGGACTCTTGCTTCTGGATTGGGAATGGGTTTGGATGTCGAGTGCTTCACCGTTCGATCAGGACGCGGAGATTAGCCATCATTTTGTCTGGGTCGAATTACTAATGTTCTCGTGGAAAGAAATGGTTGGAAGTTGATCCAACCGTATGTAGACATTGCGGGTGGTTTCGTTTTACACCAGCACTTGGGTGTTACACATCAGCTCCGTCGCATCATATAAGAAAGAGTTCTCCCTATGGGGCCTGCGCTGTCTCGTACAGCCGTGAAAGCCTTTGCGAGTCTTTGATCTTGCATTCATCAACATGGCGACACTTCGGAACCGCAACCTAAAGCCTGGCGCGTATGTTGCCACCCTGACATTCTTCACACAGTCTTCGACCCTTGACCTCGAGACGCTGAAGTACCATACATTGCGTTTGATTGATTCTGGAGTTTCTGGAATCGTCGCCTTGGGTTCCAACGGCGAAGCAGTACATCTTGACCGCCAAGAGCGAAAGACGGTTGTCAAGTGCATTGTCGATACCCTGGCCGCTCATGGGCATGGTGACACGCCAGTCATTGTTGGCGCCTCCGCTCAATCCGTGCATGAGACGATTGGCCTTTGTCAGGAAGCAAAGGAATCTGGCGGCTCTCATGTGCTTGTCCTGCCGCCGTCATATTTCACGGCAGCCATGACACCAGACACCATTTACGACTTCTACATGAAGGTAGCGGCAGCATCGCCACTCCCAGTCATCCTGTACAGCTTCCCGGAGGTATCATCAGGCATCACCATGAGCTCGGATCTCCTGATCCGCATCTCCAAGGGTCATCCCAACATCGTGGGAACCAAGTTCACGTGCGGGGACACTGGCAAGCTTGCACGTGTTGCTCGTGCCATGGATGGCATGACACCGTCGAAGCCAGAAAAGCCGTACTGGGTTGCCGCTGGGCTCGCCGACTTCACGCTGCAAGCACTGGCTGTCGGAGCATCGGGGGTCGTTGCCGGAGGCGCAAACATTCTACCCAAGATGGTCGTCAAGGTATACGAGCTGTACGCCGAGGGACGGTTCCAAGAAGCCACTCAGCTGCAGTCATTGCTATCTGAGGGTGACTGGCCTCACACGTCTGCCGGAATTTCGGGCACCAAGGCTGTCCTTCAGGAGGCATTCCAATACGGGGGTCTGCCACGGTCACCTTTGGCTGCAGTATCAGCGGTGGCAGCTCAAACGCTGAGGAAGGATATGCGAGAGGCGCTCGAATATGAGAACAGCATCCGGTAGAGCTGGAAGAGGTGAAATTTGTACAGCAACTAGAATATGACTATGTATCTGTTTAAAAATAATTGTGCTGGCTTTGGGTTTGTGAAGAGGGTAGAAATGTGTGAAAGATTGTCTTCATTTTGAATATGGAAGCAATTCACCTCGAGAGGGCGAAAACTCAGGTTAAGTAGTAGCTGCTAAATACAAGACTGTTACGCCAATATAGCCTCAAGGACTTGAACCACTGCGTCGCCAAACTCGGTTGTGCCGGTAGACCCCCCAATATCTGCCGTGTGAAATCCTTGATTAAGTGTGTTCGCGACAGCCTTTTCCACGGCGGCAGCAGCTCCCTCTTGTCCCAGAGAGTATCGCAACATCATCGCCGCCGATAATATAGTCCCCACCGGGTTTACGATACCTTTGCCGACAATGTCGGGAGCAGAGCCTTTGGAACCTATTAGTCTCTCTGTAGTGGGAGACAGCGTCAACAAGTTGTTGACTAGTACTTGTGACTTACCGTGAATCGGCTCATATATCCCCTTGACCCTTTTTCCTGGAGCGGGGATATCGCACAAGCTTGCGCTTGGAAGAAGTCCGAGACTGCCAGGGATCACACTAGCCTCGTCCGAGATGATGTCTCCGAACAGATTGCTCGTGAGCACAATTCCGTTCAATGCTGTTGGCTTCTTGATCATGAGCATTGCTGCCGCATCGATCAAGTGATGCCCAAGCTGCACGTCTGGGAACTCCTTCTCGAAGACCTCGGACACGACCAGTCTCCAAAGCCGCCCGGCAGCGGCGAGTACGTTGGCCTTATCCAGACTCCAGACAGGCAGAGGCGGGTCATGTTTCATGGCGAGATAGCCTGCCATCCGCGCAACTCGCTCGATTTCCGAGCGTGCGTAGTAGTCGACGTCTTGGGCTGAGCTCAGGGACTCGTCTGGATCCTGCCGGTTAGGTCCAAAATACATTCCGCCACAGAGCTCGCGCAGGATGACAAAGTTGGTGCCCCGGGCAATCTCAGGTCGCAGGGGGGAATGGTCGACAAGGGAGTCGGCCGCAAAGTTGCAAGGCCGGAGATTGCCAAAGGCATCCATTCCCTTGCGAAGGCCGAGAAGGCCCTGTTCAGGTCGCACCAGACCAGTACCCCATTTCTGCATGTGTTAGCCTTGGCATGAGATAAGCTTCTTCATTCGAGGCATTGACGGAACACGTACTGGTCCTCCTATCGCACCTAACAAGACGGCGTCGGCATTCTTCGCCAGCTCGAGAGCAGACGCAGTAAGGGGCTCGCCTGTCGCATCGATGGAACCCTTCAATCCTTCGTTTAATGAACAAGCTTCCTCAACCTGGACTGGATTTACCTACGCCCCCTAGAAGCTGATAGTTGAACTCGAACTTGATTGGGTTCTTGCTGCTTTCAAAGACGTTGAGGACCTAAATTCGAATTTCAAACAGTTATCATCTTGACGGTCGTATAAGGGAATAAAGCATTCACCGAGTAATGACCCACCTTGATTGCCTCTGCCATCACCTCTGGGCCACAGTTGTCCCCTGGGAAGACCACAATTGTATTGGTAGTAGCCATTGTGGTTGTCAACACCGTAAAGGCTTACTTGCTTTGATTGGCAAAGGGTATGCTTTGAAATTGCAATGAACTTCTTTGAGAGACATTCCAATACGGTCTGGGGACTTTTGTGTTAAGACCTACCCTAGGGAATTATCGCAATGCCCGATATCGGCCAAAACAGCATCGAATCTACGTCTGTGGTCTGTGGCATGGCCCTGTCCAGAGGCAGTCTTTTGCGGGGGGTGTTATTCGTAGGCTTCCCCCACATCATGTAAGTGTGGAATAGCAACACCAAGTGGGGTCTAAAAGAAACCGAAAATGAAAGACGTGTTTCTAGCTTAAATTGGGTAAATTTATCCCCCACTTGCCTATCTAGGTAGCTGGAACCTTGAGCTAGGCTGGAAAAGCATAATGCACTCGAACACTGCATTATGTCGCCTAAATGGTCGTCGAGGCGTGCTAGACCCTCATTGGTTGGGCGACTTGCTGTTTCTCCTGGAAGGGGTCTTGTCATCTGCGATGTATAGCTGGCAATAGATGCGCATAAGAACTCGCGGTTGAAGATGACGATTTTGAAGTAGTCGGTGACCAAAGTGCCCATTAGTAAGGGGAGTGAGTCAGCCCCCAACTCAGGCAAGGTTGGGCTCGGGAGGGGGGTGTCGTTGAGAGCTACGTCGCCATTTAAATCTAAATGGAGAGGAACTTATATTACACGGGAAAGTCCACATTGAACCCCCATGAAATTTTCCGAGAAGCCTATAGAGTCGGAACATCCACCCGTGAAGATGGGAAGAGATATAACCGAAAGCCGAAGCCATTCGACGTTAGCAGCAATGCCACAGAGTGACACTGCCCTGGAGCCTGCTATGCGACGCCCTTACGACCGATCCGAGGGCTACTATGTGACGCATCCAAACGGCCAAGTCAGTCATTATTATCTCGATTCATTCGTTGATCCCTGGCTGCCTCAGGAGGAGAAGCCTGTCATTATTCTAAACCATGGCTGCTCTCGCACAGCCGCCATGTGGTACAGCTGGGTGCCACGTCTTGCCCGTCGTTTTGTCGTCATTCGGCGTGATGCACGAGGTCACGGAAAATCCAGCTTCCCCAAACGCCTTTCACCATGGAGTGACCAACAGAACAACGAATACGAGGGTGGCTATCAATGGAATGTCGATACCATGCTGTGGGAAATCGTCGACATGCTCGACCAGCTCAGCATCCAAAAGGTCATCTTTCTGGGCGAGGCGACATCCGGTGAGGTTGGCCATGCCTTTACCGCCAAGTACCCCGAAAGAACTATCGCCCTCATCACCTGCTCAACGCCAACACTGCTGCCACCACCAGCTGTCAACATGTTTGCTGTAGGGGAGTCGTCTTGGCCCGAGGCTGTCATGAAACATGGGGTCAGGGGGTGGAACGAACGGCTAGCGAAAACCCCCGGAACCCTCCCCAAAGACCCGGCTTACCTTGAATGGTTGCTAGACGAGGCATCCAAGACAGAAAGGGAGGGACTAGCCGGCTATGTCATCTTTCTCACTTATTTGACGTCTCGGCCTTTTTTGAAAAACATCAAAAAGCCATATCTCATTCTGGCCCCTACAAACAGCGTTGCTGTGCCGCTGAGTGAGTCGCGTTGGATATCCGAGCAGGTCCCAGGCTCCAAGATGGTTGAGATTGAAGCACTAGGTCATGAGATATTTTCTGAAGCCACTGACAAGTGTATTGATGCAGTTTTGGAGTTTCTTGATGACATTCACGTATGAGTTTAGTGTTAGCTTTTGAGACGTAGTTTAAAGAGTCTATAGAGTACATTGATGTGTCCTATCTTTAATCCTGCATGATGCTGTACAATTTGCATGAGAAGAGGCCCTTATTGTTGATTTAGCTATTAGCGCTATCTATATTGCATTTTACGCCATCGGGGACGATTCGCTGGCTATCAAGGAGATGATACAAAGACACGTAAGATGGCTTCGACGATACTGCTTTACGTTCAGGCCCAGTCATTACTAGCGATCATGGCAAGCTCTGTCGTAAGAGTAATCAGTGAAGCAGACCAGTTTTGAATATCAGATGAAACCTATTTGAGGGAGATATGTATGGCGGGTGCGTTTAACAACCATACACTCCATTGTCGAGTGAGATGGTGAAGCGAGTATTGCTATGTTCTTATGTGACTAACATGGTGTTTAAAGTTAATAGAAGGCCAAGTCGGATTTTCAATGTTTTTTTTTTAGCTGCATATTATGTAGTAGCAGATATCCATCGCGAAGCTGCCTTGGGCTCTGATCAATTGTTGTAAAATTTAGATCTGTTTCTTTGCTGTTGACCAGTTTTGATGCTCGGAAGCTATCAATTTAAGAGACTAATCCTTCTAGCAGCTAAGGCACCAAAGGCCTTGTCTAGCTGGACAGAGTCTGCTTTGGCTAAATAGCCTATCTGTGCTAGTCTCCTGCGAGAGTTACACTCATCTTGACTCAGCTCTTTAAATGTGCCATGAGGTCCAAAGGCCACATATGACTCTGAACGCCATGGATATTTCCTGTGGATGAACACGATCCATCTGCGTCGCATCTCCTTTCCAGTATGCTTCGTAACTCCATCGATCAAGTGATCAAGGCCACCGGACAGGAAGCTGAGATCCACAGCATGATGAGCCCCATTACTCGGCTGCCAAGGATTTAGCTCATTCACGAGGCAGTGGTACACGAGTCTCTGTGCAGCGCGCCATTCTTGGACAAGCCGCTCTATTGGAAGAACGAATCTGTAGTCGTTGATGAAGTCTAGCGCGCCTAGGATGCACGACAATAACCTAGCTTTATCAATCTTATAAACTAGCTTAAGCTCATCGCCCTCCGGTCCGGCTTGGTTGAAGGCCTTTGCAATAGTCTCCGGATCGGTAGACCAGATGCCTTCTCGCCAGATGACAGCCTGTACATCATTTACTGCAAGATCTCAACATAAGCTGACAGGGCCACGCGAGCACGAACCTCATTCTAAACATCTCTAAGAAGGAGCCGCTTCGCAGGATTGCCAACTTTGCTTTGCCAGTTTTCAATAAGCTAGTCATTTTGAAGGAACCTAGATTTGATTCCAGTCTGATTGATGGCTTTAAGGAGCACATGGCAGGGATCAGAACGAAGACGGTACTGTCCTAGGCCTTGCAATTCGCTCATGATTGTATTTCTGACAGCTGCCGCTCACTCTGGAGGCTGGGGAGGCGAGAGATACAATGTGCCAGAAGACGGGATTATTTGCTTGGCTGGAGCTTCATTGATCATGTGGACGTGGCAGCAGACGGCGCCTGCGCTTTTCGCCAGCTAATGTGACTTGGGTCTTGGTCTCATTGTCAGTTCTTCTCCCTATGATTTGAGGATGGGACTAGTCACCGGATCACCGCCAAAGTCCATGATATGTTGTTGGACCCATTCTATAGCCAGGGCTTGATCCAGGACAGCGAGGTTCTTTGCGCTTGCCTCGTCGCCGAAACAAAAGATGTTCACCCTGTATTGTATCGATACACAGACGATGGGGGTTCCATTACTCTGCGCATCGCTCGCCAGTATCGTCATATCTGCGAGATGAAGATCAGTCCTAGACAATGATGACGCTTTGACGCACAAAGCATACCGCAGACGCCGGATGCAAAGTTGCCAAAGGTCATGGCCTGTGACCCACCTCAGCTCCACGTCAATCATTTGATATCTCTTGAGCTTGTAACTCGGGTGTCTGATGGCTCATCGTCATACCATGTATCCAGACAAACACAGACAATCTCTGCGCGGATAGCGGTGAGGTGTTCTTTGGCTTTGAGACCAAGACATCAAGATTGAGGCATGCGAACTCATCCTCGGGCTCGTGGGGCATAGTGTGGGATGCGGGCAGCCGAAGTAGATGGCCCACATCCACCGGAACCTGGGGACAGCGGGGTCTAGTCGAAGACGCAACTCTGTCAGCTCATTTCAATGGGTACGGTGACTGCCGGCACGAACAGCTCAAGTCGATAACCCATCCAAACTTGGTACAGTCCAGTTCAAGTGGCAGGTCTTCTACAGACACCGGCTTGGCGAAACGGGCTGGGGTCCTGCCACGGGGTACGCCACGGAACTGTAGCACGGAAGGGAGCTCTACGCCGGTAAGCTTGGCGCCCAGGGATTCATGCGAGAGCGTGTACGACATGTTTCGATATGATTCGCAGGCCTCAGAGCCGCTGGCCTCGCTGTGCTAAGTTATTGAGCGGCCGGAGTTCCCGGTAAGGGAGGAAGGAGAGTTTAATCTCACTTAATCCCTTTAGGCCGACCAGATGGGGGAATTGGGGAACCCCACCTGCTAAGCTTTTCTCAGCAACTCTGGAACCATCCAAGTCAACGGTCGTGCCTGCATGAACGCTTGCCTGCAGCATTGTTTCTCTATTTTCGGTGTTGGTCGCCCCGTTGTTCGCAGGTCTCCCTGCTATGCCCGACCATCAGTTGAAAAATGTCGTCCTGCTCAAGCGTTTAGGAATTTCTGCAATGGTTTGATATAGTAATATTCGCATCCTCTTCGATGCTATCTTTAGATGTTCTAACATTTTAAAGGCTCAGTGTTATCGACAGACGATAGGAGAGGGCATTAATACGACAGACGGGATCCCTATCGCTCCTAAATAGAGAGTAAGAGAGCTATAGAAAGTAAGGGATATCATTAGCTAAGGCATATAGAAGAATCGATTAGTATATCATTGGTAACCGTTGAAGCCTTGGGCTTTAAAATGCTGAAAATGTGGGGAAAAAAAGGTGTTTGTCTTTTTACTCTGCCAGCAGCAACTCCTCCATAATGGACAGATACTAGTCAATACTATGCCTGATATATTCAGATAGTCTCTCGCTAATCTATATAAACATTCTAAGATGCAAAAGGCTAGTCGAAGCGATTGCCTGGAATCACCCTTATTCAAGACGACTTTGGAATCACGCAATAGGCCGATGTTATATGTATACATGTAAATTCCATGTCTTATTTACGGCTGTCCAATATACATCAATTGTCTTGGTTCAGTAGTAGATCATGTAGTTCAGTTCGGTTACCTGAGGCAGATGAACTTAGCAGCATCCTAATATCTGGTGTTCACAGCCTCTTCGCAGTCCCGCCGGATCAGCTCGGCGTGGGCCTGGCTTCTCACGGTTACTTCCACATCGAAGGGCGCCGCATTCTTGGTGATCTGCGGAATCGTCATGGTGTCGATGGGCTTGCCAGGAACCTGCGTGAAGTCAAAACAGTAGAGGATGCGCGCAATGGCGATCCACACGTTCATCTCGCCCACCTTCCATCCCACACAGACTCGGCGTCCTGTTCGGTTCATATATGTCAGTGATGTTATGTTCTTACAGAATAAGCAGAGAGGGAGAAGCAGCATTCTTTAACGCTTACCTGGTCCAAAAGCCCAGTGTCCTTTCAAGGCATTCTCTTCATCCCCATTAAGGAATCGCTCAGGCCAGAATCGTTCCGGGTCTTTATACTCTTCAGAGTTCAGGGCAATGGCCCAGGCGTTCCAGGTGAAAACGGTGCCCGCGGGAAACTTGTAGCCTTCGTACTCGTCATCCTTGGTCAACATGGTCGGCGCTCCAATCTCGGCAATGTTGGGACGCCACCGGAAGCCCTCCTTAACAACCGCCGAAATGTACTTCAGCTTAGGGCGATCCTCCCATTGTGGCAGCCTTTCGGCATTGGGGCCGCACACTGCTTCCAGCTCTGTGCGCGCCCTTGCAACCCAATCCGGGTATGTTGCAGCAGCGGCGATGATCTGACCAATTGTCACCCTGGATGTGTCACTTCCCGCTTCCATCAGAGTGCCGAAAACGAAGAGCTTCTGGGTGTCATCCATCTTCTTCACCTCTTCAGTCTCAAGGAAGTCCGTGGCAAAGCAACGGCGCTGGGTGCCTTCCTTCTGCTTTCTCTCAAGACGTTCTACTTCGCGCTGGTAGACCCTGTTGTGGCGCATGCTTAGTACGACATCAAATCTGACCGTATGGGACTCAGCATCTAGAAGTCGACGCTTGACTTACTTGACTGTCTTATTAAAGATGGCCTCGCCTCGTGGACGCCACCACTGTAGCTTTTTGGGGAGCTTTTCGAGCACAGGGAACCCGTCGACTAAATTTTTGCCAGGCTGCTGGTTCTCCAAGAATAGCTCGACCGTCTCGAACAGCTCAACGACATCTGGGTCATCCAACAGAGACCGCCTGCCAAAGACAACACTCATAATGACCGAGTTTGCGTATCGACTATTTGCAGCCCACCATCTATCAGGAGTTTCCAAGTAGTCCCAGATCAGGTTCTTGGACTCAAGGTCCTGGAAAGGCATGAAAACATCCAGAGCCCTGGCGCTGAGAATTTGATGCATGATCTTTCTGACAATCCTCCACCGCTGGTTGTACGGCATCAGGACAATGCGCGAGTCTCCGGACATGATCCCTTGTGTCATGGGGAAAGGTGGGCGGGAGCTGTAGAGAGCGGCACGGCGCTCCAGCAGATCTGTGACAACTCGGGAGGAGTTAAGAAAAACCCATGTGCTGCCTCCAAACTTGCAAGTGAACCTAAGAATCGGGCATTATCAGTATTATACATTCGAATCTTCATGCTCCAGAGCACAACGCTACAAGGGAGGATGTTCGGGAAGAAAGGCATAAGAATATGCTTGGAAGGGGCGGACTGAGGACAAACATTTCTCCATATTTTTCGGCCAGATCCTTAGCCCAAGGACCTTGCTGCACAGCAGGAATCTGGAAGGTATTGCCGAAAATTGGCAGGCCAGGCACCTGGGGCGGCAGCCTGTACTTCCCTCTCTGTAGCGAAGACTTTAGAAGCCATCCGCCAATGATGATGAGTGTCGCTATTGAAACTGCGAGGAGAACCTGTCGGTCTTCAGCCATTTTGCTTCGATCGGCCATGGCGCAAAACATTGAGTCTCGAGTTTGGGAAACAAGTAGCCAGCCAGTCCTTCCAAAAGTTCCAGTGACAGACTACGTATAAGTTTTAGCGGATGAAGAATGTGGGCTTAAGGCTTGGTTTAATTTCGGGGGGTTTCTGCTTTCCATTCCAGGACAAGCATATGCTGCCCTATTCCAGCCAGTTACCAGTGTTCCGTAGTAATGTCCAAGTATGGCTAGTGCAGATATTATTGCGTTGGGTCGAAGCCACATACTACATAGCTCAGTAGACGACGACGACGACAGTGGTGTTATTTTTGTGGGGTTTGGGGTTACTGGTTGCGGCTAGCAGCAGTGTGGAGGGGGCTTTGAGCACCCCGCGATTTCCCCATTACTTAATAGCAGTTGGAGGGGGTGACTTACTTACCTAGATTGGCAGGGATTAGAGGGGAAATTATTATTATTATAACGATTAGAGATGCTAATAAGTGTTTATATACTCAAGTGTATTCTATAAGCTTACTAGAGTAGTAAGTCTATTTATGTTAGATTGGATCATGTACAGAGCATTCCGATCAGGTGGTCACTGGTGACATCCGGGGTGCGGCCGACGTCTCGCCGAGCCTTTGCCGGGCACAGCCCGAATAGGAAGGCGGTCGAGACCGGCTATTAGTGTCGATGCCTCAGGCCCTACATTTAGTCTTAATATGCACACTTGGCAGGCAAGGCCGGGAGACCTCCCGGACACATAGACACACAATACACGCGATCAAGTCATCCGAGTGCCACGCTAGCTTTCCGACATATCCAGTCCAATAAAGGTTTGACAACAGCATCCGACTGTGTCATTTCCAAGAGGAACGACCTACCTACGTCACAGCTTCCTTATCCTATCCGTAGCTATTCGGCGACGCCACACCTCCTCGACCGCAAGCACGTACGTGCAAGTGAATCGGCAACCCTCGCCCAATAAACTTCGTTCCCATGTGCCACGGAAGGTCGGTATCACATGCTCCCACAATCGGCCTGACGGCTGCCTCGTGGACCAGGGGACTCCGCCGCCGCGTCGGCAATGTTCTTCCCGGAGCTGCTTCCGCAGCTTCTCAAGTTCTTCATGGAGGTTGATAAAATTGTAATAAGGGGCGCGGATGATAGGGCGTCGAAACTGGTTTGTTTTCAGGTGCCCAAATCAAACAAACCGGGACCAGAATGCCATGGTATAGATAGTTACGGGCCAAACGTCTCCATAATTACAGCTACACTTGACGTGTCAGAACACCATCGCGTCTCCAGACATCAGGCCATCGGCGAGAAGGCGACTGCGTTATCCGAATTGCCATGACCCTCAAGCGTCGCTGGGCAGTCGAAAGGGCTCAGCGCGCAATCCATCAAGGCTCGGAGTTTGCCTCTAGCTCTCATTGAGATTGGACAAGGTACGCCATGATGCCTCAGCATGTGGTCCTGGAGATTCACAGCGACCCACGTGGATTTAATGCGGCTACGTTAAGTCACACCCTGAATGAGAGTTCCACCCATTCACCAAGCCCTTCCAATCGATAGCTTGTCAGAGGTCACCCTATTTTGTCAGTTCAGCATCAGACCAAACCTTCGCGACGCCGCTAAATGCGGCGACGAGGTGTCACCATTCGTTTGCGGTGCTTGCCACGATGGTACCTGCGTCACGCGTGAATTTGCGTACACAAATTCAGGCCTAAGAAATACCGATCTTGCCTTAGGCAGCAACGTTTTATGCTTAATCTTGTGCAGATTGATGGATCCGTTACGGTTAATTCAATCTGATAGATGGGGATTAATACAGTGATGATGATGTTGATGATTACTTGTGCCGGTCCTCCGGATCGGCTGGAAGAGGGGTTTTTATACCCCCTTCTAACTAAGTTAGAATATAACTCTATCTGAGGTTTTAATATATAGAGTTATTATTTAATAAAATACTTGATTTAAAGTTGCCTATTTATGTTTTTAGAGTTAGAGTAAGAGTTAGATATATTTACTATATAAAGCTAAAATACTAAGTTATTTTTTAAATTTAAATATAGAAATATTTTTTAAGGGAAATAAGAAAAATAAAAAAATAAAAAATAGTTATAAAAAGAGATATAATAAG
>NW_025764607.1:0-14073 GCF_021365365.1 Ilyonectria robusta
TTATACTTTCTTTTTTAATTTAGCTTTTAAAGCTAAAGAGTTAGTATAGTTATAGTTAGTATAGCCGGGAGTTTAGATTATTATAAATATCCTCTCTTATAGAAAGTATCTTAAATAGGATACCTAGCTTCTTACTAATTTAATTAGGCTTTTTAAGCTTCTTTAGCTTATAGAAAACTCAAGAAGGTCTTAATTCTTTTATATTTTTTTTTTCTTTTCCTCTTACTCTTTTTAAGTCCGGCAGTTTATAGCATAAAAGTATATTAATTAATCCCTCTAATAAGCAAGATTAATTAATTTACTACTTTACTATAACCTCTAATTTAGTAGTAGAAAGAGATAAAAATAATATCTAACTTATTAACTTATCCTAGGGGATTTATATAGAGAGTTATTATATAGGTATCTTAGCTAGTTAGCCCAAAGCTACACCAGATTATATATATAAAATTAGATTAATCTAAGGCTTGTATCTTCTAATAGGAAAGTATCTTATAAGATTAAATATTAAGTTAATTATAGGAAAGTTTGCTAGTAAGATATTAATAGGGTATATAGCAGCTTAATATCTAAAGGGATTTAAAGATAGAGGTTAAATAAGATTTATAGTAATAGTAAAAATAAACTTAAATAAATCTCTTAAAATTAAAGGCAAAGAAAAAAAAATAGACTCTTAAGTTATTTAAAGGCCTGCCGGCCTTTTTAATATCCCACTTAAATTTCTAAAGAATTAAAAAACTAATAATTTCTTCCTTTAATATAAGTTTCTTTTTTTTTTTTTTAATTTAATTTAGGTTACTTTAGAGATATTCCTACTAGTAACTAGCTAGCTTAAGTATCTCTAACTACTTATTATAATAAATTATTTAATAGAGCTAGATATAATAAAAAGCTTAAAAACTTATTTTTATTTAATTTAAAAATAGCTAGAGTAAATAATACTATATAAATAACTATATATATTAGCTTAATAAAATTTTATAAGTAGTATTATATTTATAATAATTAATAAGTTTTTAATTTTTATAATTTAAGTTAATTAGAAGTTATAATAAAACTATTAATAAATTAAGTTTTTAAAAGATATATTCTATATAATTAATAAATTTTATTTGCTAGAATATTAGCTTAATAATAAGTAAAGTTTATAAAAAAGTAAAATCTTAATTTATTTATAAGTAGTTATAAAGCTAAATATTTTATAATATTATATTAATAAAGCTTATCTAAAAGAAATATTTTATAGTATTAATTATATTATATATAAAATAAGTTAAGCTTTACTTTTTATTAATATTCTTTAATTATAATAGCTGTAATTTATAATAATATAGCCTATTTAACTAAGTATACCTAGTATAATAGGAGTAGATATAATTATATATTACTTTAGAATTTATTATATATTAGTAATTAACTCTTTTAATA
The DNA here is from genome assembly GCF_021365365.1 of Ilyonectria robusta. Taxonomy (NCBI): domain Eukaryota; kingdom Fungi; phylum Ascomycota; class Sordariomycetes; order Hypocreales; family Nectriaceae; genus Ilyonectria; species Ilyonectria robusta. The sequence goes on from NW_025764607.1 coordinate 1,429, forward strand.
TATATTACTTAAACTGGAATTAATAGTATATTTTTATAAGCTTAGTATTAATTTATATATATAATATCTTAAGTAAAGTTCTCTTTAATATCTTAAGTATATAAGCTAAAAATTATTTAGTATTTTATATAAAAAAGTTATTAGTTTTCTCTTTTAATATTAAAATAATAAATATACTAGCTAGGGAATTTTAAGAGGTAGCTAAAATTACTTAGAAAACTACTTATAAAGCCTATACTACTTCTATATCTTAGCTTACTAATACCTATATATTATCTATATTTAAAAAAATAGCAACTTTTATATAATTTATAGTAGACCCCTAGTTATATACCTATTAATATTATACTAATAAAAAGTAAAGTAAATTTAAAGTTAAAAAGTAAGTATATAAAACTCTAAGAATAAATTTAAATTTATATAAGTATATATATAATTACTTTTCTTTTAAATTTATTAATACTTAGAATAATATCTTAAAATTATTCTATAGTTAATTAATCTTACTTTTATATATAATAAAATTTTAATTATAATATTCTTCTATATAATTTTAGGAGTTTCTTATAGTATTAGTATATACTCTTATTTTACTTTATAGATAAAACTTATTATTAATATAAAGAATTTATTATATAATTTAAGCTTTTTTATTAACTCTTTAAAAACTTAGCTAACTTTATCTTTAGGCTTATTTATAATAAAGCTACTATTAAGGCTAAAATTACTACTAAAATTAGATATAGCAATATCTATATTATTTAGGCTGATATTATAAACCTAGATATATTAAAGATAAGTAAGTAAGTAATTTATTATATTAAGATAGAAATTAACTTAAAGATTTTTTAGAAAGTAGCTTAAGTTATTTTAGAGAAAATAAATAGTATCCTTAATTATATTATTGCCTATATTATACTTTAAGCTAAAATTACCTTAGTTAATTTTAATACTTTATAGGTTTTTAATAGAAGAATAAATATCTCTAATATAATTATTTAAAATTAATTTTTCTATAGAATTTAAAATTTAAAGATACTAAAAGAAGATTTAATTAAATACTTCTAAGTTAATATTATTAACTTTATTTATTTATTTAGTATTTTTATATCTCTAATTTTAAAGAGTTAGATAAAAAAAGTAATTACTATTTCTACTAGTATCTTAAATATTAAGGTAATACTTAAAATTAATATATATTAAATTATAGCTTATTTAATAAGTAAGATAGCTCTAAATATAGCTATTACTAAGTTTAGTACTATTTACTATAAAAAGAGTATTTTTATTATAGTAATTTACTTTAATATAGTAGATATTAGCAGTCTATAAATTAATATATAGTTGTTTAAATAATTAAAATAATATACTTTTTGCTAATATTTAAATAGAAATTAAAAAGAAAGAAAAGTTAGCTATAGCTATATTTTAAAAGTTTAAGAATTATTTACCTATCTTTTAAAAACCTACTAAGTTAGATATTAATATTAAGTTAATTTTAGCTTTTATAAATAAGACTACTATTAATAGCAGTTATATAAGTATCTTTATTTTATATATAATATATATAATAAGCTTGTATAATAAATAAGCTTATATAATAAAAATCTCTTTACTTATATTATCTCTATTTAATTAATTAATTCTTAACTACAAAATATATCTAACTCTTATATTAAGAATAGAATTCTTCTTATACTTTAGGCTCTTTAAAATAACTTAAAATTAAAGCTTTAATATACTATAGAAATCTATAAAGTTAGCTGTATAATATTATAGCACCAGCAAAAGAAGATTTAATTTCAATATAATTAGATCCCCAAATTATATAAGCTATTTAATCTAGAAGAGCAGATTATTATTTAGTTTATTCTTAATTTAGATTTATAAGAGTTTTCCCTATAACTATATAATATTAAAGAAATAGCTAATTAACTACTTACTAATTATAATATATTACCTATTAGTAAGTACTAGGCTTTTAATTTTATTAAATAATAACTAAAGCTTAAGATATATTTTTTTTATAAATATAACTATTAAAAGCTAAATATAAAAATTTAATTATTATTTATAATTAGTTTTAGCTTATAGAGAATATAATTGCAAAATATAATATTAATTAGCTGATATTTATAATTTAATAAGACTGGCTTTATAATAGATATTATTATAAGTAAAATAGTTATTATAGGTATAAATAAATATAGAAACTTAAAATTAATTTAGCTTAGAAATTAAAAATAGATTATAGTTATTTAGGTAATTAATATAGAAGACTAGGCAATCTAGCTATTTATTGTAGTTATAGGCTAATATTACCTTACTAGCTAATATTAGAAAAGTAACCTTCTAGGTAATTAAACTATTATAATAACTTAAAATAGCTAGACTAATAATAAAATAGATTTTAAGTAGCTTAAATATTTTAATTAGTATATAAAGAATTAATTAACTAGTTACTATTATCTTCTAATTCTTAATAAATATAAAAGTTACTACTCTATTAATTTAAGAAATATTATAAAAAGAATAATATTATTATATTTATATACTATCTTATTTATTTTATTTACTCTAGCCTCTTAATATTAGATACTTTAAGCTACTTAAAATAGCCTATAATTAAGAAATTAAGTAATTAATTAGATACTCTATAATCTATATTATAAAGATGAGTTCTTCTAGCCTTTATACTATCTATATAGCTATTATAATAAAAAGTAATATTAAAGAGGTTTTTAAGAAGCTGGATTTATTCTCTTAAACTTAAAAATATTATATTAAAGCTTAATATATAGTTATAACTCTAATACTAACTATAGAAAAGTTAGCCTTCTTAACCTTAAATCTTAAAGATCTAAAGATAGTATTTAAGGCTAATTTGTAATTTAAATACCTTAAAAGATAAGTAAAAAGATATTAGAGTAGCTCTTTATATCTATTCTTAAAGTACTTAAGTTATTTTCTAAGGGAATAAAAGATAATAATATATTAAATAGTATTATTAAAGTCTAAGAACTAGATTTTTAATAGGTAAATAAGACTCTTAATAAGCAGTATAAAAAAAAAACCCGCCTATAGAATAAGGAAGATAACTATAGATAAGAGAAGAGGTAAGATAGATTAGAGAGATATTAATATACAGTAGCAGCTAAATTATTAAGAAGTAGTAGTCGAGTAAGGTTAGTAATATTAAGGGAAAGATACTATAGAACTTATAAAAAGGCTAGTTATAATATAAAGATCTATTAGGCTATTATTAAGACTTCTAGAGAAGAGTATTGTAATTAGTTTTAATTAATTTAAGGTATTATTGTATTTTTATTGAAATTTTAATTTTAAAGGTTAGTATTTTTATTATATAAGCTTGTTTGTTATGCAAGCTTATTATATATATTAGAGAAAAAGCTATATCTTTAAGAATTTATACTAAGAAGTATTAAGGCTTATTAAAGATATTTTTATATAGATTTATTTTTTATAGATTTATATTAATAAAAAAAAATACTTACTATTAATATTCTATCTTAAGAAGCAGGGCAGCCTGTATAAAGATTAGCAGGATGTTAGATTGCAGTATCATTCAGAGAATAGCGGCGTAGCACGTTCTTAATAATACGAGTTACAGTAACGAAACATTATTCCCATACAGATTTAAAAGTTGTGAGCTCAGGCCCTCCGGGAGGCATTGCCCCTTTAGGGAAGGCGTCGCACTAGTCGGACTCGGCTGTGCCGGGTCCACTTATTATTAGTCTGGTTGGGCAGTGGTGACTACTCTAACTAGCGGCTAGTGCACCGCTAGCTAGTGTTGTCGGAAAGCTAGCGTGGCACTTTGATGATGTCAATCGTGTATGTATTGTGTGTGTAGAAGCTCTTTTTCTAGCTAAGGGACGGGCCTAGAGCCCGTCTTTTATACATGATGAAGACGGCTGCTGCCGGAGGCGGCAGTCCGTCGCCGCCGCACAGGGGCCGGGGCCCTGTGGGCCCCAGGGACCGGGATCGCGGTCACAGGGCCGGCGATGTGGTCTGATGATAGTTGTGACAGATACTCTGTACATGATCCAATCTAACAAGTGTTACGGGCTATGCTCGGCACGGAGGACTCGGCTGTGCCGAGTCCGGGACAGACCCCGGACTGGGGCCCGGCAGCGGCCCCTGCAATCACCATTTCCCCCTAAAGGGACAACTAGGTAGCGACTAAGGAGACTGGTTTTGTTAGATTGGATCATGTATAAAGCATCCGATCAGGTGGTCACGTGGTGACCTCCAGGGTCGAGACCGGCTATTACCTCAGGCCCCCACTTTTAGTTGACAGACAGACACTCAAGCGATCACAATAGGGGGCAATTTAGCGGCGGAAAGGGACAGGAACAACACCCAACTCATTAACTTACCCTAGGGGAGATGCACAGAAGGTCGTCGCACAGGCGTCTTGGATGGTCAGCCCGAAGCTGCACCAGACTACGCGTATGTGGTCGGATTGATCTGAGGCTTATGTCTCCTGATAGGGAAGCATCTCATGAGATAGAATATCGAGTCGGCCGCGGAAAGGTCTGCTGGCAAGGCTTCAGTAAGGCCCGCGGCAGCCCGATATCTGAGGGTGGTGGAAGACAGAGGTTTGACAAGGATCGTAGTAACGGTCGAAAAAGATACAAATAAATCTCTCAAAAATAAAGGCAACAAATTAATAGACTCCCTAGCTGTCTCGAGTCCTTCCGGCCTCTCTGATTTCTAGGAAGAATCTCTGATGAAGTGAAAAATCGATGGATCCCTCCTGCCCTTCCTTCCTATGCCGGTCCTGACCTTCCCTTTTAACCACATCCGGACCACCCTAGAGACATCCCTGCTAGCAACCAGCTAGCCCAAGAGTCCCTGACCGCCTGCTACAACAACGGGGAGAACATAGACAATACACTCACATCAAGTCATCTGAGTGCCACGCTAGCTTTCCGACAGGTTTCTCTCTTCTCCTTAGTCTTAGATAGACAATACTAGAGCCTCCTTTTGTTATCGAACACGGGACCAGCCCTTCATAGTAAGAGACTATTAGCCGCCTTCTCACTAGAACACCTTCTACCCATACACCCTGTTACAGCCTATATTAGCCGGGATAACTTTAAGACCTGCTATCGGCGCCTTCAACTCTTTAACCCATAGCCTGCGCAGCCCTATTAGGACTCTTTTGACCGTCTTGCTGAGTAGTCTATAGTAATATAATAAGCGTCTCTTCGGCTTTTTAAGCCGGGTATAAATATCAGCATTAATAAAGCTATTATTAACTTTAAGAGGAGAAGCAAGAAGACTGTAATTGTCCCTTTAAAGCTATTAGAGCTAATAAACTATAACTAGGCTAAATAAATTCTAGGAAAATATCTATAGTAATTTTTGCAAGCTTATAGTTGAAAAATACAGAGATATTATACTTAATAATATTATGGGCTAGGGCCTATATTCTTGCAGCTATGCTGTAAGATATACTTAGCTTGTGTGTATTAGGGATAAGAAATTATTCTATAGCTTAAAGGTATTTAGAAACTTCTTTCTTTCTTCTTTATCTCTAATATAAATAGCATTTTAAATTAGATAGCTAGAATACAGTTACTAGAAGCTGTTTATAAATAATACCAGATAGTATTTCATAAAGTATAAAATCTTAGTATATATTTTTTACAATATAAAAGCTAAGTTAAATTAGCAGCTTTAGCCTACTTATAATAAGAATTCTTAGTTTTAAAAACTGTAAATCTTTTATATAAGAAAAAAAATTAATAAGAAGTTTAATATCCTTATTCTAGTTATATTTATTAAGGGTATTAATAATAAGCACTAATATACTTAATCTCTAAGTATCTAGAGTAAAATTTCTCAGTAACTATATAATAAGTTTATTAAATTAATATTATACTGCCTTTTTAATAATATAAGGATTAGTATTAATAGCTGCCTTAATATATAATATAATAGTAGGCTTTCTTTTAGCAAATTAAATAGCAATAGTTATAAAGAACTTTAATAAGCTCCCTTAGTTTATTATAGCTTAATTTACTAAATAGTAAGAGAAGCTTAAAAGAGCAGCTAGTATACCTAGTAATTACAATTAATATAATTATTAACTAATCTTTTACCCTTTAATATAGCAATCTAGTATTATTATTATATAGTTAGCTTCTCCTCTCTTAAAAAAGAAGCTACTACTAAGATAACTTAATATAACTAAAAACTAAGTAATAATATAAGATATTATAAACTTTCTAGTTCTAGCTATTTTATTAAGCTAGAAAATAAGCTTAGTATTAAGATTTAAGGCCTATTTATAAATATAGAGGAGGAGGTTAATATAGTAGGAGTCTTAAGATAAGTGGGCTAGCTAGTTGCTAGTAGGGGATTAATTGCATATAAGAATGGACAGTTAGAAGGAAGATTAAGAGAGAAAAAAAAAGAAAAAGCAAGTTCTTTATAAAAGAAATTGAAGAGATAAGAGAAAAGAGCTTATTGAGCTCAAAGCTTAAGTCTTTATTTTTGTTTTTAAAGAGATAATTCTACTACTGCTTTCCAATTATGACTCGAATTGAAGTCGAACTTCTGTCTTCTGCCACGCCGATTGTTAGCCGGCCGCAGGCTATTACGATGCCTTGCCAACTGTTAGATTGGATCATGTACAAAGCACCTAATCGGGCGGTCAGGTGGTGACCTCCAGGGTTGAGACCGACTATTGGTGCAGATACCTCAGGCCCCCACTTTTAGTGGTGATTGCAACACATACGCAGTCACGGCCGGGAGACCTCCCAGATACACACAGACAATACACACACAATCAAGTCATCCCAGTGCCACGCTAGCTTTCCGACACCAACATTCTTTTCCTGCTTCCGACTTGACAATCCACCTCATGAGATGCTTTCCTACTAGGAGGTGCTAAACACTAGATTGTCTGACCACATACGCTCGGTCTGGTGCAGCTTCGGGCTGACCAACTGAGATGCCAGTGCGACGCATTCCTGTGTACCTTCTTGAAGGACTGCTATTAATTTGGGTGTTGGCTCTTGTTCCTTCTTGCTGCCAAACTGGCTACTGTACTAGATTTATTATATTAAGTAAGGTAAAAGATGAAATATCAGTAAGAGAAGTGATAACTAGGCTAGCTATTGCTTTAAGGTGGCGATGCCGATTGCCATTGCACCTACTGTCATTAAAACCTAGACCTGAGAAATCGTGAACATAATACTGTCTGCCTCTAGGGGACTGTCTCTGGAGGACTGGGGAACTGTCGCCTGAGGACTCTCATCAGGGGATACTATTGATCGGGAGTAAAATTAGGGTTGGTGCACGGACAATTTCCGCGTATTCTGTCATAATACGACGCGTCCTGGACACGTCTGAGTTGGAGCTTGGACGATTTCCATGTATTGTGTCATAATCCGGACCAGCATAAAGGTCTTTAGGCTCTCTCTCAACATAAACATAGTCATGATCACGCTTGGTACCATTCCCTCTAATCCTCAAGTACTGCCACTACCATGGCTACCGTGGCCCTCACTGGATTGCCTACCGAACTGCTTGACAAGATCATCCCGCATGCCTTGCCAGAGGGTTTCGAGAGCCTGGCATTGACCTGCAAGGGAATCTACGCACTATGCACACCATTTATCGAGCACCACAACAAACTCCGCTCGCACTTCCAAAACTTCAATTACTGCGAAAAAATTACTGACCCATCTTTTACCATCAGAACAGCGTGGGATCTGATCATACGCATCGCTATCGAGCCTGTTGTGGCACGATACATTCGAGATGCCGACTTCAAGATGGACAGCTTCTTCTCTCGCAGCAGAACCCGTGATATGGTAGCAGATGTCGCAGATCCTCATTGTGGTGAAGCTGTCGTCAAACTGCTTGCCAGTTCTCCCCACCTAGAGCAAGCAGGTCTCGGCTGGAAGGAATTCCATACCGAAATCGAAGAGGATCTTGAAGAGAGGCGCTACTCACAACATGCTGCTGCATTTCTTCTGACGCTCCTGCCCAACGTCAACATTCTCACGCTACCAAAGTCATGGAAGCCGATTAACGCAACCGATAAGCTTCTCGATGTCATTGTTCGCGAGGCCAAGCTGTCACATCTCCCTTGGGACAGACCTACCCTCGCCCAGGTCACCAGATTTGAGCCATCTGTCTCGTTAGGACCCGACGACCGATTTGACTTGAATAAAGCGGTTCCCTTCCTGGCCTTGCCGCACGTGCGGTCGTTCCGCGGCCCCAGTTGCGTAGCCATGGGTGACGCCCCTCTAGCAATCGCATCCAGAGACCCGTACCGTGACTACGGTGTGACCCTTGAGGTGGTTAATCTCGTGAGCTGTTGTATCGGCGAGGCGGCTATTGCCGACTTTCTCAAACACACCCCTCGTCTTAAGACGCTTAGGTACTCGCATACAACAAAAGCGGATGGTGATCCCCAGGACTGGGATATCTGCAAATTCGTCACGGCTATTGAGCGGGAGGCCGGGAATCACCTCGAGGAGCTTTCTGTCTCCATTCGCGAACTACGCGGCTCAATCCCTCCTGGCAAGGCATCGATGCGCGGCTTTCAGCGTCTGCGGAAGCTCGAATTCCCTCTCGAAATTGCGATGTGTAATGTTACTTTCGCTACCTCGATGGACCACGCACTGGACTGTAGTGAGCCATTCATCGGTGACCTTGTACCTGCTTCAGTCTCTCAGCTGTCATTGACCTCAAGCGGAAAAGACCACCATGAGAAAGCTCTCGATGTCATGTTTCGCCACTTCGGCCCCAAGAAGGATTCTCAGTTGCCTGCTCTCAAAGAAATTCATCTGTCCTGCCCTGCAAGTCCAAGTGCAGACGATGCGTACAAGGAACAGTGTGCAAAACTTGTTACGGAGATCGAGAAGGTGGGCGTGGTTTTACAGTTGAAGCCGTGGCCGTCCTCAGTCACTATATCATGGGGTGGAGACTAGTGACCACGTTCTTCTCCTCTGACAGAGACAATGAAATATCTGCAGCCATGTAGCCGGAAACTGGCTTTCATGAGGTGGAGTAGCAAACTCTAGTTGGTGTTTGGATTACCGTTGATAAGGGCAAAATTGAGATAAAGGAAGTGGCGAGGGTTGTGGGGGAGATTGTGGGAAGTTGACATGGTGAGTGCACGGTTGTGAATTATGTCTGAGGAAAGAGCAAACGAATGACTGTAGGGTCAGACTGGGTGATGTCGAAGTTGAGATCTGCAAAGGGTAGCAAGTATGGGGCGGCTGTGCCTGAAGGTCTTTCGGCCTGGTATTTCTAGTTGCGCCTTCGACATTCTTCTACGAGGCTCCCTAGAGCCAAGACTAGTCTAATAAAATACTTCGAACACCCGTTAAGTTGCCAAGGCAAGAGACTTAACGGCTGAATATCCAGCCCGAAGGGTAAATATCATATATCTGCAATTCAACTCTAGGACCCCCTAGAGCCCCCCTTTCTCTTGCGGCGGGTAACCAGCTATTAAACCGCTTCAAACCTGTAGTAAGGGAGTTTGTTCCCTCTCACGCTTCCTGATAGGCTCAAATTAATTATATACCGTCTGTCAAACCTCCCCTTTCCCTATAGCATATAGCAACACATCGTTTAGTCAATGTAGCGTGGTAGATACAGCGGATCGGTCAGCTGTTGAGCCTGACGGCATTGTTGGTCAGCAAGGCGCATCTTCATCCCTGCCTTATAGTTAGCTACAAACGTAGTACGTAGGGAACGCAGGCGTATAAACCTTCCGTGGGCGTGTAGTTATAGAGGCTCTGACAATTAAAAGGCGCCTCAAGGAGTAGGCCTTGTAGTGAGATAACTTATAAGATAGCAATATAATTAATACCAGCTTAGAAGTTGCATATAGCAAGATCAGTAACGTATATAATAAGCGAGTGCACAATACAAGCGAGTGCACAATTTTTCTTCTAACCGCCCTCTTCCCTCTTTTAACTCCATTTTTTCAACCACGCATTATGTCGTCAATAAGCAATGAGGCAAATATCAATCTTGCCCTTCAAGCCCTTTAGAAAGACCCTCAATTAACTCCCTACCGCGCCTCAAAGATCTATAAGATCTCTCGCCATACTCTACTACGCCGACGCGCCGGCATTACTTCGCGACGCGATACTATGCCCAATTTGCGTAAACTATCTGATCTAGAGGAACAGACTCTTCTTGAGTATATTCTTGACCTAGATTCGCGAGGGTTTCCCCCGCGACTGAGCGGTATGGAAGAAATGGCCAACTGACTGCTCGCCGACCGCGATGCGTTATCTGTCGGTAAGTGCTGGGCTTCTAACTTTATTAGGTAATAACTAGAGCTTAAGATGTGTTTTTTTTATAAATATAACTATTAGAGGGCTAAATATAAAAATCTAATTATTATTTATAATTAATTTTAGCTTATAGAGAATATAATTATAAAATATAATATTAATTTAGTTAATATTTATAATTTTAATAAAATTAGCTTTATAATAGGTATAATTATAAGTAAAATAGTTATTATAGGTATAAATAGATATAGAAATTTAAAATTAATTTAATTTAGAAATTAGAAATAAGTTATAGTTATTTAGGTAATTAATATAAAAGGCTAAGTAATTTAGTTATTTATTATAGTTATAAGCTAATATTATCTTATTAGCTAATATTAAAAAAGTAACTTTCTAAGTAATTAGGCTATTATAATAATTTAAAATAGCTAGATTAATAATAAAATAAATCTTAAGTAGCTTAAGTACTTTAACTAATATATAAAGGCCTAATTAATTAGTTACTATTATTTTTTAATTCTTAATAAATATAAAAGTTACTATTTAATTAACTTTAAGAAATATTATAAAAAGAAGAATATTATTATATTTTATATACTATCTTATTTATCTTATTTACTCTAGCCTCTTAATATTAAGTACTTTAAGCTATTAAAATAAATATATAATTAGAAGATTAAGTATTTAATTAAATATTCTATTACTTATATTTTAAAAACTAAATTCTTTCCGGCCTTTTATACTATCTACTAAGCTACTATAATAAAGAGTAATATTAAAGGAGGTTTTTAAGGGGCTGGGTTTGTTTTTTTAAACCTAGAAAATATTATATTAAAGCTTAATATATAGCTATAGACTTTAATATTAATTAAGAAGAAGGTTAGCCTCTTTAACTCTTAGATCTTAAAGACCCTAAAGATTATACTTAAAGCTAGCTTATAATTTAAATATCTTAAAAGATAAGTTAGAAGGTATTAAAGTAGCTCTTTAATATCTATTTTTAAGATACTTAACTTATTTTCTAAGAGAATAAAAGTAATAATATATTAAATAGTATTATTAAAGTTTAAAAATTAAATTCTTTAATAAGTAAATAAGATTCTTAGTAAGTAGTATAGAGTAAAGAAAACCCATTTATATAAAGAAGGGAAGATAACTTTAGATAAGAATAAAAGTAAGATAAATTAAAGAGATATTAATATATAGATAGCAGCTAAATTATTAAGAAGTAGTAGTTAAGGGAAGTTAGTAATACCGAGGAAAAAGTATTGTAAAACTTATAGAAAGGCTGGTTATAATATAAGAATCTATTAGATTATAATTAAGATCTTTAAGGAAGAGTATAGTAATTAATTTTAATTAATTAATTATATTATTATAGTTTTATTAAGGTTTAAATCTTAGAGGTTAGAAAAAATTATATACTTACTTATATTATATACTTACTTATTATATATATTAACTATTTAATTTTTTATTAGGCTTTAGTATTTATAAATAGTAATAATAAATATTATAATTAGGGGAAATTATATATAAGTATAGGTCTTATTACTAACTAGGAAATTATATATAACTAGAAGAATAGATATAATTTTTCTACTTTTATTAGTTATTAGATATAGCAGTTTATTATAGCTATTAAAATTTATTATAATAATAGCTAGGGAATCTTTCTATAGTTTAATATTTACATTCTAAGTAATATTATATATAATATTCTAAGTGCTATTAACTAGGCTAGCTAGCTGCTATAAATTAGTTATAAGTATTATTCTAATACTCTTAGTAATAGAAAACTTATTAGATAAATTACTAGTATAATTATTTAATACCTACTTTATACTATTATTCTAATTCTTTACCTCTACTTATATTACTAGGGTATTAAGGTATACTATATACTTATAATTATATATATTAATACAGGCTTTTATAGAATATACCTATATAGTAGCTTTAAATTTATTAATTTTATTTTATATTAGCTTAGCTTATATTTAATTACTAAAGAGGTTTTAAAATAGTATCAATAACTTAATATTATACAGTTTCTATAATATCTAATAGAACTAAACTTAATTATTACCAGCTTAATACTATACTATAGTTAGAAAGATAGTATAGTTAAATAATTAGTAGGCTATTTACTTTTTTCTTTTTAATAAAGATAGACTAATACTAGTTAAATATAGGGGCTTTTACTAGACTGGTAATAACTAAAAGAAATTGCTTATAAGTAAGATATTTATACTACTAAAAAACTTTAGGCTGTATTATAGAAAGATTTATTATAGGTAGGAATTAATTTATATAAGTTACTTAAGTTTTAATAGACATCCTAATAATAAAT
>NW_025764608.1:0-14059 GCF_021365365.1 Ilyonectria robusta
GCAGGATCTCGCCGGCACTGTCATCTCCGCCCCGGCGGACAGCGGCTTCAAGGCTGGCGACGAGGTCTACGCGCGCATCTCGGCCGACCGCCCGGGCGCCGCGGCCGAGTACGTTCTGGCGCGGGTGCCTGAGCTTGCCATCAGGCCCAAGAACCTCAGCTGGGCGGAGACGGCAGCCACTCCCATCAGCGCTATCACGGCGTACCAGTCGCTCTTCACAAAGGGTACCCTGGACCCCTTGGCGCTAACGGGCGACGTGGCCGCGCGGGCAAAAAATGCTAAGCTCCGTGTCCTGATCACTGCCGGGGCGGGAGGGGTTGGTAGCTGGGCAGTCCAGCTTGCCCGAGTCGCCGGAGTGGCCGCCATCGTGGCCGTTATTGGACCGAAAAATAACGAATTTGTACGACAGCTCGGCGCCACGGAGACCATGGACTATACCAAGCAAAGCATCGGTGACTGGGCGGCTGAGGATCCCGCATCTCGAGAGGTCGATCTGGTCTTCGACTGCATTGGCGGCTCATCGCTCGCTCAGTCCTGGTATGCAGTGAGAGATGGAGGAAGCCTTGTTAGTGTCTGTGGTGAGCCAGAGAAAAGTCGCCCACAGGATGTTAAAAAGGAGGCCCATAGCTTGTGGTTCGTCATCACTTCTCTCGGCAAGGATTTGGACGTCATTACGGGGCTGTTAGAGGCTGGCAAGCTCAAGCCAAACATTGATAGCGTGGTCGACTTTGTTGACTTTGCTGAGGCATGGGACAAGGTGGAGTCAGGCCGGGCGAAAGGGAAAGTCGTTGTGAAGGTGTCCGACAAGGCATAGCGTAGAGAACGACGCTCCGGGAGCTCAGATTGATGTTCTGCTCACTTCAGTCATCTTCAAAGGTTACTTCAGATAACTTCATACACAAATAGGTCAATATCACGCTCGTCATTAACACTCCGGTCAAATAAAGGATCACTGTATTTCTATTGGTTTCACCGCAAGTTATCTTGCTAGTTGATGCTCGACTTACCAGGTGCCCTCTGCCAACCGTCTTGGTATGCAAGTTGTGAAGCGCATACGTCCTACTATCAATCTCCATGTGTCCTCGGGGGTAGATTTCCTGTCGCTTACGGAATGACGCTCTATGCAAATGTATTATTACGTACCTGGTTCCCTTGGGCTGTCGTCTGAACTACTGCCGGCCATTGCTGGATTGACTCGTAGTCGGGAACAGTGGTGGGGGGATGACTACAATACAACCCCTGAATGGGACAAGCGTAACTTGTAATGGCTAAATGTGTTGATAGCGAAGTAGACGGTCTAGTTTTAGGAAATTGGTAAGGTTTGCTTCTATGAGGACTTTTGTAGTGTTTGCGTGTTTCTCCCTGGATCAGGCCGCGTTAACTTGGGCACAAGTGGAAGGGATATATTTAGCTTCCGCAATAGCATCATATAAGCAATAGACTTCAGATGGATGGTATACAAGAGCAATTTCCAGGATACTTGAGTTAGGTATAATAATGTTGCACTAACTAATAGATAGAACTTAGAAAGGCTCTTGATTTCTCCATCTAAGAATAGTCTGAAGTTAGTCTTTTATGTATAAAGCGGTTGATTTCATCCATTGGGGTTGTTATTAGCAGTTTCTATAGAAACGGGACCGAGCTATTAATCCTCATTACTTGTGGCAGACAGACTGCAGGGGCATCGTGCTCGGAGGGTCAGCATCCGCCCACCAATCATCCAAAAATTCAACACCAAAACAGTCATCCCATACCATGAAGTGCAGGTACCCCTCAAACTCCATCCTCGTGCTACATCGAACGAGTTGCCGAACAACCTCTAGTTGCGAGACGAACCATGTTCCCTGGTCTTGTGGATCCTCTCCCTTTATCGCGGCGCCAACGAACAGTACCCAAAGCAACTCAGGCAGATGATACGCCCAAGTCGCCGAATACATTGGCCCAGCCAAGAGCGACCCCTGTAGGCGTTGTGCCATCGTCCGTGAGAGGGATTCCGTCCAATGATGGTCTTGTTTCAAGGCGGCACATACAAAGAGATGTGCGGCTAAAAGTAAGGCGTGGAGACATTGTTCTTCCAGGGTAGTCGGAATATCCTCAATGCGATCCAGGGTAAGGAAGGCTGCGGAAAGCGACAGAGTGCGAACGTCCCGCAGCGTTGGATCCACGTTGCATTTTGCGGCCATGACTCGTTGCCGAAGCAGTTGGATGACCGCCATAACTGTTTGGTGTCCTGGCCCGAGGCTTTGTAAACGAGATACTCGCAGGCCTCTATGATATTTTGGGGAAGTTTGACTCTGTCCAAGCCGTAGTTGAGAGGGTAAAGAGGTCTTCGCCCGCGAGCGGTAGCTAATCCAAGGTCCACCCTGAAGAGTATTAGATTCACCCGTCTTTTCCGGTTATCTAACTCATGAATCGTTCGTGCTTACGAATTTATAAATCGGCCAACCTGATATCTCTTAATAGACGTAATACCTCCTCTGAGAGCAATTAGCCCTTGCAGCCCCCGCAAGTGGATATCCGCTTCTTCGGAGGAACCCTCTAAACTCTGGAACACTCATGTCAACAATTTGATGCGGAACCACCGGGATGCTTCGAAGCCTAAAGGCGTTCAAATACTCACTGCAGTATGTCCTAGATGCGCAATGGCAGCAAGTACATTCTCCGTAACTCGGCCATTTTGAAGGATAAAGTTGACCTCGTGAATGGCTTCACCCTTCAGTTTCCATGCTTCCTTTCGCAGGTCTATATTAAACAATGATGTTCGTGTAGCCCCGAAAGCTGCCGTCGTGCAGAGGGTAACGCGCATGAGTATCGGGTCGTTCATCGCAAGACTAAGCCATGTCTTGTTGCTGGGAACTGTTGTAGTCCGGTAGTCGAAGAACATGATCACTAGAGGCGGTGAGCCGGAGCAACGGGTAGCGGAAAGGCAGATTACATACAATACTTGAGGAGTGTGTCGATTCTGGGATTCGATGGTATCGGGATTGTTCCAAAAGGGTCGAGAATATTACCGCCGAACCATTCAACTCCTAATGAGTTGTTGCTCCTAAAATGGTTCTGGTTGACGTTTACTGGTACAGGCACGATTCGACTGTCGTCCGCCGCTTCTTCAGTACCATGAAAAGTTGCGTGCCGCATCTTCGTCTGCGGCTTTTCCTTTCGTCTGCCACTGTGACTCTTCATGGAAGCTGGTCTCAGCTTGAACCGACCTATTAGCTCATTTTTGCATTGTGATGTCCGTTCTGAATTGGCTGCGCCATCCGGCGACTCTCCTCCAACGACCGTTTTCGAACGCAACTGCAGGGCCGTCTTTATAGCATGACTCCGGACGGCCTTGTTGGCTGGTACCGGCACGCCATTGGAGACGACAAATGCGTATTTGGTCATGTCGACTTCCTAGACTGCGACTTGAATAAGCAGCTGGGGATGGCCGTTGCCGTTAAGTCATCAATCCTGGAGTCCAAAGCCTGATGTCCCAAATGAGCCTGATGACATGAAAGATCAGGCGAAGGACGGAAGCTGAGCATGACACTGCCGGTTGAGTTATACCCGTCGAGTGAGCCAAGTTAAACTCGGAAACCGCAGCAAAGGCAAGAGCTCGCCGAGAAGAAAATAGGATCGGTAAAATGTCGCAACGCATGTCGCTGACTAATCCTCTAAACTGTTCCAGCGACTGATACATTGGCGTCTTAGCGCGCCCACTGACTAAGCATCTAAAAATGATCTTCTTTATGAATGTGTTATTATATCACTGAATAACACTGGCTATAGTAATGCTTGGGGTACTCTTAACTTTTGGTTAAAATAACTCAGCTGGTTAATCCAACATAATGTATATAATGTCACGGCATGGGACCAAACGTGCGGTTACGTGCAGGTCAGCAGGCGTGACGTACATGCCCCATTATTTTTCGTCCAATCAAGGAAGGAGCGTGCCTCTCCCAGGATCGTCAACGATCAAGCTCAGATCACCCTAGTATATAAATGCAGCTTCACAGCATCTTATTCAGTAGCACGGCTCCTCAGCTATCAATACAACTTGATTACCTAGCTCACTGCACCTGCTAACCATTACCAGACGTGACCCATACGATGCCCCTGTACTGCTAACTGTTACCAGACAGTAGCCACCCCTTGCTTATACCCGACGTCCTGATCCCTACTAGGAACTGAACCCTACAATCCCTGCCCACTCTATACCGTCTGTATAAGATAGATACAGGTGTTATATACAATATATACTCTATAATAAAGTATCTTTTTAATATAGCTTATTCTTAAGCTAGCAGTTTAATATAGCAGTAACTACTAAAAGCTTACTTTTTATATTAATATTTAGTTGTATATGAAACTTACTTTATCTGGTTAATTATAATACAACTAAATCTATATATTAAATTATACCAGACCGGTTGGTCTTGTTATATATTGTAACAGAACCGTGCAGATCGTTACTGTAGCTTGGATACTAAAAGTTGAGTATTATTTAATAGCTTGAATAGTGAGGTTTAATTAACCCTCTTTACTTGTTGATACTATAATATGTAATAGAGAAAAACATCATTGAAAGTAGGCAGTAGCATAGTCAGGCTTTGGTGTCCAGATCGCCATGCTGTCCAGGTCGCTATGCATGTATGTTACACTGAAATGTATAAATAATACCTAATTTCGTTTTCCAGCTAGAGGTTCTACAGTAAAGGAAGATCTATATGATAGCTTCTATCTTTTCTAAGGCCGCCTCTAAAATCCCAGATACCATTTCTTTTTCTAGGATTCCGTCCTCATAAGACGCACAAATAACCGTATCGCCCCCCTCCACGCCGGCCACATTAAACGCAATGTTATAGCTAATGTTACCATTGACAGCAGAAGCTGAGAAACTTATATCTTCAATCTTCCAGCGCCCGCCCTGGTCCCCGGTTGAGAAGGCACCAAGGTTTGAGACCTGGATGGAATTATTCAGATGAAGACCCAAAGCCGGGAAGTTAGAGCTCAACATGCCATCTAGATCATCTGAGACTGCATTGGCAGCACGGAACGGTACGACTAACGGTGGTTGGTTCCCCTCAAACGCCTTATTTATGGAAACACGGTATTCTCGGACCAACTCCCAGGCCCCGTCAACATCCACATTGGTTATCTTGCCGCCTGCCTTGCTATGTGCCTTATCGCTCGGCCTTGGGTGAAAGACGCGACGATACCTGTCCAACCAGGTGAACTTGCTGGTACCGCTACTGTGTTGAAGGAACTTGCCAGATGTTATAGACTCCATCCCACAAGGATAGAGCGACCGCATGTCGAGGGCACAATTTGAGATGCCTATCTTAGCTTTAGGATAATAATCGCAGGCAAGAGTGCACAGAGTGATGACGATAATGAGGGGCGTAAAGGTCGTATTGTGTTCACGACAGACGGCAAGAATACGGCGCATCCTGGAGGCGGTGATGCGGAGGGTGGCGATACGCGTCTTAGTGCGGTGCTCAGGGCCGGCGTCGGCTATGGCGGACTTTGCGTGTGATTTCGGCTTGGGCAGGCCGGTAAAGAGAAGTCTCCTTCCAAAGAAGAGTCGAAGGAGAAGAAACATAAAGGAGATGTGAATTAACCGCAACACGGATGTGCTGCCATTCCAAAATTCCTCCATCTCTCTGCTCAATTTAACCCGCTCAGGGTCTATCTTGATGATGCGTGAACAGGGCTTGTTTTGTTCGTTGAATGAATTGATTGCGGTGAGAAATTGGCGGTGGAAAATGTAACCGAAGCGACCATCGCAGATGAGGTGGTGAAAGATGAAAACCACCTCCCGCCTGCCAAGGATAACCACCCTCCACCACGGCTTTCGAGGATTGAATTGCTCATCGGTCCAGTCCCAGTGGTTGTGGAGACGCTCGATGACTTCTGGCCTGGCCACGGGCGCCTCATCATCTAGGAACTCGACACATGTTCCAAGATCAATCTCGTGTAGTGCTGCGAGAAGGAGGGCATGGTGCCCCGTTTCTGTTAACAGTTCAGGAACCCCAATGAGGCTGAGTTCTGGGTAAACTGTGATAATTGATCGGATGGCCGAGTAGACGGCCTCTTTCGACAAGTGGTCATGGCAGGTGGACGTGGTAGGGGCGTAGTGCGCCGAGACTAGGACATTCGCTTGTGCGCCTACTCTGTGCTGGACATAGAACATGCGATCAAGAGAGTCTGTAGTGTGTCAGCGATTGGAAACCTGCATAGCCCTTGGTGTACAAACTAGTCGGACGGACAATAGTGTAGTGGGCAAGTGATGCCCTCGGGTTTCCCGTATTCACAGCCATTTAACTCGCAAGCAGTTGGTGACTTGAGACAAAAAAAATTTAAACGCTGCGCGACCTGCCTGGAGATAACACAGGATTTTGCATGCCGGATATAGGCCGTGAATTTAGGTCAAAGGATAGTGGCAGGAAAAGGGAGATAGTAGGAACGAACCAGAATTATATATACTGCTCTGTGGGCTGTATATATTTATCATCCTCCCACGTCCACGACGTCGAAAAGTAAACAGATTAATTGGGCCACAATTATTTGCTCTAGTGCTTCAAGTTTCCACCAGGACTGACCGAAACGGGCAACTCGAACTCACCTCAATTTGTGACTGCCCGGATCTCTGGTAATAACGGCGCCCCCTAAATATGGATAAAAGTCTCCGCCTAACGGTGTTCAGTTACATCCTGGGCAGGGGCCACATCAAGCAGCCACGAAGCCCAAAAAGCTTTTTCCTAATACAGAAAGAAGTCACCCCCCCCTCCATGTTCAGCCCTCGTGATGAACACGCAACCCGGGGTGGCGGAATCACCGGCGGTAGCGCTTAGGCTAGTGAGCCGGTCGCCGGCCATTTCATTGTTTGCGACCCAGGTGAGGAAGGCTGTTAATTGGATGGAATAATCAAATCTCCAGGGACAACTGCTAGCACTGCCCCTGTAACTGGAAGCGGGCCCAAACCGACCTTGAGGAATTCAATTTGTCGTATGCATGCCAAGCCTTACTAGGCTTGCTGTTAGGTCTGTAGAACATGTATAAGAATTGCCTACTTTGGAAAATAGCTTAAGCATTAACAAGTTGAAATTTAGCTTTGGAGCCAGCTTCGTGGGCCGCCTGCTCCTCCCGGCTTAGCTTAGCCAGCCCTCTTACCCTTGCTGCCTCGAAGTAGAAGTGTCAAAGCATAATTGTCAGGACCGAAGATACAAGCGGAGGTACCCGACCTCCAGCCCTTGTCCAGACGGCCGGAGTGTGCGTTTTCGACCCCTGGTCAACTATG
Organism: Ilyonectria robusta; assembly: GCF_021365365.1. Taxonomy (NCBI): domain Eukaryota; kingdom Fungi; phylum Ascomycota; class Sordariomycetes; order Hypocreales; family Nectriaceae; genus Ilyonectria; species Ilyonectria robusta. Next base: position 7,283 of record NW_025764608.1, read on the forward strand.
TCTAATTTAGTATATACATCTTGGTTAGATAGACCCCTCGGAGAGTGCTGGCACGCATTAAAAGCAAGGGTCGCGGCCATCCGAAGTACTCAATCAAGTCACCCTTGTTTTGTCGCATTCGAGCGTACCTAAGGCTTCAATACGAGGTCCCTAACGTTCGCGAATGAGGCATGCTCGCGGAATTAGGCGGGCCATGCCACTCCTTGGGCCACGAGGTCGCCATATTCGTCGGAATCGCGCCGGGCAACGTGATAGACTTCAGACTATCCGATTGGTCCCCTCGGAGTCGCGTATAAGTGCTGTTTGGAGCTGTTGTTTCAAAAATTCGTCCTCGCCGTTGTGAAAGGTTTTTCGAAAACACCTCGTGGAGGCAGACTAGGACCGACGCAGGCCTGTCGAAAAGCTCGGTGGAGTAAACAGTGAGTCGATGTGGGTCAAGTTCATGAAGAGGGCTGCCCACCTACAGGGCAAAGGCCAGCCGATGCTGTATCAAATCGGGCTGTCGCCGGCACCAAAGGCGGTTGAGGAGCGTATGTGGAAACACGAAGTCCGCCAGGCCAACCGACGACTCCGCCAGCTAACCAGGAGCTTTCACCGGAAGCTCATTCGGTGTATGATGCATCCGGGGAAGGTGCCAGATGAGACGCTAGAGTGGCTCGGCACCACAGATCCAACCAAATGGTAACGACCCCGTTTGGACGGAAGCAGGAGACAGCGACGCTGGACCGGTATAGTTCGTACATGTAGCCTTATCTGCGTTATGGCGTCCGAGCCTGGGAGCTCGGCCGCCACGGAGCCAAGGCCAAGCACAGCATTCGCTTCTCGGACACGCAGGGAGACGCTTTAGCGGAGCTTTCCCGGCGACTTGACGTCGTCGCTGCCGCTATTGAGAAGAATGGCAAGGAGTAAGAGGTGGTAGAGGAGGAAGGAGGAGAAGAAGACGGTAACCCGGACCGAGAAGCGCTCCACCGTGCTGTCTTTAGCTCCTGCATCAGTTCGATCAAGTAGAGGCTTGCCCGCATGCAGAACCACAACCGGCTGCTGCATTTCACAGCCGTGCTTGGTGTCAACCAGGACGGCGAGGCCTGGATAGCGGCCCACTGTCACACCCGCTTTCTCGCTGACTTCTTGTGGTGTGGTCGGGTCTTAATGCTCGTATAGAAGAGGAGGAGAGTTTTTGGTGAGTGATAAATGAAAAGGATGTCTGGTCATGAACTTTATGAGTGAGCGATGATTTACGATAATTGACCGTGGGAGTTCCATCATAGATTTGAGAGGGTTTGCATTGTCAGAGTTGGGGAAGTATCAAATTAACAAGGTCAAGGCGGTTGTGCCTCTGAGAAGCATTATATAAGCAGTATGGCGCATAGCAGAAGTACGTACAGTCTAGTTAGTCATTGAACACGAGCTCTATCTATCCAGTATACGTTCGTAGATCCATTATCGCACCGCCAGTATGTCTACATGTTACCTTTCCTCGCCCTCCTCTTCACCAAAATCTTAACACCCTCTGGGGGAAAAACCGCCTCCGCGAGCCAAACATTCTGCGGTCGCCGCCCATTATACTCGTTAGGAAACGCAATATCATAGTTACGTAGCACATATGCCAGAATCATCTTGAACTCAAAGTCGATGAGGAAGCGACCCGGGCACGCGTGCTTGCCGTGGCCAAAGGGCAGAAACTCGGGCGACGTCGACACAAGGGTCACGGGCGGGGCCCTCTCGTCGCGGCTGGCTGCGATCTCGCGCAGGCGCGAGAACCGGAAGGGGTCAAACTTCAGCGGCTCGTCTACCGTCTCGGCGTCGACATGCGCAGGCTGGCTGAGGAACGAGAGCAGGGTGCCCTTGGGGAGGTGGTAGCCGTCAGGGGTCTTGAAGTTCGACGTCATGACCTTGCGGAAGATCGCGCGGACGCCAAGGGAGTGCAGACGCAGGGTCTCACGGCCGACGCTATCGGCTCTGGTCATCTGGCTTACCTTGGCCTTGGTCCACTCAGCAGACTCATCCTGGCCGAGGATGCGGTCGATCTCGTCGCGCAGGACGGCGATGGTGTTGAACTCGGCGTCGGAGCCGAGGACGTTGAGGATCAGGTTAGTAACCTGGATCTGTGTCAGATGCATGGAGCCGAAGTTGCTGGCGGCGAGGCGACGGAGCATGATATTGTAGTCGTGGAGCTCGTGCTGGCGCTCGCGCTGGGCAAAGCGGATGATCATCTGGACCTGATCCTGGGGCTCCTTGTGGTCCGGGTCATTGCGGTCGAAGGCGAGGGTCTCTAAGCGCTGCTTCCATAGCGGAAGGAACCACTTGTTCATCTTGGCCAGAAGTCTGCGTGTTGGGATGTTGAGCAGCGTGCCAATAAGCGGTTGGAGAAGGCGAGGGGCTCCTCCGGTGGCGGCAGCGTTAATAACAAGGCGCTGGTTGATGTCGAGGGCAGTGCGGAGATAGTCCTTGTCGCGGCCTTTTGTAGTGTTAGTTTATTTATTGTTAAAGGAGTTATCAGGACTTACAGAGCGGAAGTCCGACAGTGAAGCAACTAGCTGCCTGGGCAACAATAATCTTAACCGTGGGCAGAAGATCAATCTTCTTCCAATTCTCAGTATCAGTACCAAACTGCTCGTCAAAGACAACACCCAGCTCATTATTCATAGCAGCACAGATATTCTCCAGGACACAGTTTATATCAGTTTTAACGACCATAGCCTGATATGCATCTGTAACAATCTTATCGTGGCCGAGACTCCATCGGACCTGGTCGATGTCGGCAAATGCTGCGTCGACGCTTAACACATCATCTGGTTGGGAAAGGACCCATTTCATAGCGCTCTGAGGCATAATAACCTCTTTCCGGAAGCCGAAGCCGGGGACAACGACAAGCTTGCCTTTCTTGACATACTAGTTCACAATGCTCAGTCTGAGGTCCAAAGGTGTTGATTAGTTGGGAGGCGGGAACAAACCTTGGTGTAGGCCTCGCGGAGCAGGGCCTCGCAGTTGGTGTAGTAGGCAACCCTGGTGCGCAGACTGAAGCGAAGCGCACCCTCGGGCTCTCCGACGAGAGGGACGCTGGGAGGATACGGAACGGTGAGGATGAAGCTCTCGATGAGGTAGAAGAGGGCGAAGCAAGCCGAGACGATCAGGGCGATACCGAGAGGGCTCGTCAGGCTGGGGAGGTGATCGAGCAGTATAGGCGCCATTGCGAAGGCGAAGGCGTTAGAGGAAATGGACCTGAGGGTTTGGATCAGGTGGGCGATAGCTGATGACGAGGAGTATTTGAAGATTGCTCGCTGGACCATGCCTCCGCTGTGACCCTGGATGATGGCCTAGCGCTAACGTGGGCGTGTCTGTGCATTGTTGAAGATAACGATCTTTAATTGCGAGCGATGCAAGTGAGACGATCATGACTAGGTTGGGTGAGCTTTTAGCCCCGCGACAAGACATATGTTATTATACGAGAAGGTAGCGAAGCTTGAACCGAGAAGCTTCAATGGCGTAAGTGGAGGGGGTTCGTATGGAGTTTCGTGATTTTGGGGATAATTCGACAGCTTTTGGGCATTACTCAATTATGGCTTCATCCTTTTACCTAAATAGGTAATTAATGCCCTGGCGCTAACATATCAGACATGACCAGGAAATGCAGGAGTATTAGTAAGATGAACCCCGGGACGATCTCACAGCTCCCTCCAGACGTCCATTTCAAAAGTTCGGTCCTGCGCTAAAGACGCCACATCCCTCCATCCTTGTAGGTACCTCTAGGTACCTGGAGAGTGAGCCAGTATTCTTCAGATATCCGCTACGCCGTCTATAGCTTCAGGGGCGATAGGTGTCGTAGGTCAGGGGTCAGTGGTTATAGGATAGGTGTGCTGTAGCCTAGGGGCCTTCAGGGCTAACATGCAAAAGGAAGTCCTTATTGTACTTATCCTGGGATTTTATGGTTGCCTTGATAACGTTGATAACGTTACTTTTTCTTGGGCCAAAACTTTTGAAATAGTCCTCCGTACAGGCTACTCATTTCTCACCAAGGTTGAAAGCCACTCCACTCAATCCATGTAGTGTGTTCACTCGTGGATTTCACTGTCCACTGCACTGGCAAAATGCGGCGGCTGATAAATGGGCACCGGTATTTTTGCTTGAAGTCACGTCCCTTCATTCTGGACTAGACATTAGGCACCAACCGTCTCTGCTAACGCTTGACTGCAATAAGATTTGTTTGCTAAAGCAACGTGCATACATGGACATACAGTGTTACAAGCACTGTTTTCCTGATATAGCAAGTTGGTCGTATCAGTTTTAGGTTTCGGAGCGGGCGTTGTAACATTTGCTAGCCCACCTTGCCGCGTCATCATTAAGTCATCCCATGTGCCCAGTCAATCACAGATTAAAACTCGAGCAGCCTTAGTTGAAGGATGACTCAAAATAGGGTAATCAGCATTTTAGGGCAGCAATGCAGCTATCGTGTTACCCTTTGAATTGCGGACTTCCGCGGGACTCGAGCCCACACAACCGGGATCCCGGCCCATCCTTGTCTTATTCCCCAACCTCTACTCTAAACCGTATCCTTCCTGAGATTTCAGCCGGTGCTCTAATAGTAATGACACAAATATAGCCTGCCAAGGCGTATGGTATTTTCCATGGCTAAATGCATTCCCGTAAAGCCGCCCTTGGTATGCGGACACTGTGTTACGAAAACTGTTCTCTCGTAGTGCTTACTATTCATGCATATAAATGCGGGGATCTTCACACCCCCGCCTTGCGAATACACAGAAAGTTACGCGGACCCAATAACAAGTCCGACAATTAGTAAAGCAAACTTTGTTTAGATGAGGTATAAAAGCAACAATTCTGTCCGTACAAGGACCAAAATATCCCACACAAGACCATAGGACTCATCCGCTACAGGCAGAAACCAACATTATGGCCTTCCCCAACGTCGACTTGAATCTTCGGTGGCAGGATCAGAACGTGGTTAAGAAGGACGGCCAGTGGACGATTGACGGGTGAGTGTTATCTCTTTGTGTTCAAGGAACTATAAAGGATACCGCACAGCCTGGGCGGACAGAAAACTTCTAAGCTGACCTTTTGATACCTTATGCAGACGACCTACGGTTAGCGTGGCTGTATCCCACATACACGAGCCGCCCAACTTGCCTAATAACACATGGTTTGGATTGCTTGTAACATCTCCTCCAAATGCTGGTGAGTAGCTGTTCCCTCTTTTTATATACCTTCTACGCTCATTGGGACGCGCATTGCTTGAATTCAGAGCCTAACTATAAGTCTTTGGTAAAAGTCAATACTGACGTGGCACTCAGCTACACCGCCTCACACTCACGCCGGTGCCGCCGTGGTTGCAACAGTGATACGGGGTCACATTCTGAACCAGATGGTGCATACTCACGTGGATTCAGCAACTGGCGAGACACACACGCACGACGGTGGTGCCAAGGTGTACGGGCCGGGGGAGAGCTGGTACGAGGCTCCGGGCTGCCACCATGTCCGCTCTGAGACTGTCGGTGATGAGGAGACTCTCTTCATCGCGAACCTGCTCGTCAGCACCGACGTTTTCAGAGGGTTGGACCTTAAAGCTCGGAGCGTAGAAGACGATTTTGCAAAGGTCGACCGTATCTTTATTATCGATAAGGAGGTCGAAGAGCAGAACGCTGGTACTACTACTACTACGAATAAGAATTAGGAGATGCAGATAGGATAATGTACAAATGACACCTCTCTGTTTTATGTCGGATTTGTAGTCCTGTATTACGAAACCTCTCATAGATCGATACCCTGACCTTAGAGGAGAGGGGGCCCAGTCTGATGTGTGACTGGGGAAGAAATCGTCTAGATTCATCGCGGATTATCGGTCCATATTACCCTTGTCAAGGCTCCTCTCTTCGGCTCACCTGGCCCACTGGCCCGATCCCCGCTTCACAGTCACGACTCGTGATGGAGGGACTGTCAGGGAGTATCGCTCCAACCTGACACGCTATTTCCCATTTGCCTCAACAAGCTGAGAAATGATATAAACCTACTGCTTCCAGTTCAATCCCCAGTATAAAACACCTCCCGGCTATCTCAAACAACATTCTTGAGTGTATCCTTCATTCTCTATACCTTAACTTCAATCCGATAATATAGTAGATATATCCAGCTCACAAACTTATACTATGCTGTAGGTTAATAGCTCTTATATTATAAACACCTACAGGGAGATAGTTATTCTTAAAGGAGCCGGCCTGGGCAGTATGCTAAATATAGAAAACTTTATTACTAGATATACTGGCTATAAATATAAGTACTAAGTCTAGCTTGCTGAAGTATTAAGTAAAGAGAAAGCTACCTTCTTATTTAACTATTTTATTTACTACTTCTTTACTAAAGCTAATACTGCCTACTTTATATCTCTAGGTCTTAACTGTATTTAAATTTTATTTAACTACTACTTTATTAATAATATAAACCCTAATATTATTAATATTAAGAGCTTTTAATTTCTAGATTAATATATTAATATTTATACTAAATACAATTTTTATACTATTCTTAATATATATACTATCTCTAGAGGCTAGAATTAAAATTAATATAATAACTTTAATCTTATTAAAACTTAATTTTAGGAGTTTAAAAACTAGTAAAATAGAGTTACCTAATTATAAAAGGCTCTTACTAAGTATTATAAAAGTAATATAGTTATTACTAGATATAATTTACTTAATAAATTTACTAACTTTTATAAGGTAATATTTAAATACTATAATATAAACCTTATTTAATAGTATAAGC